>NC_046659.1:142323779-142328954 GCF_010883055.1 Belonocnema kinseyi | reverse complement strand
TTAAAATTCAACTATTTGGTAAAAAATTGATGTATTTTGTTGAAAAATTATCTTTTCTTATAGAAAATTGAGCTACTTGGTTAAAAATTGAACATCTTTTTGATAAAAATTCGTATTTTCTAATAAAAAAATGAATCTTTTTGGCTTAAAACTCAACTATTTGGTTGAAAATTAATGTATTTTATTGAAAAATTGTCGTTTCTGGTATAAAATTAATTTTCTTGGTTGAAAAAAATATCTATTTGGTTAAAAATTGTACGTCTGAGGAAAAAGTTATATGATTTGTGAAAAATAAGAATTTTCGGTTAAAAATTAATCGTTTTGGTTTAAAAATTCAACTATTTGATTAAAAATTTATATATTTTGTTGAAAATTCGTCTTCTTCGTTCAAAAATTAATCTTCTTCGTTGAAAATTCAACTATTTGATCAAAAATTCATGTATTTAGTTGAAAATTCCTATTTTTCGATCGAAAATTAATCTTTTTGGTTTAAAATTTAACTATTGGATAAAAAATTGATGTATTTTGTTAAAAATTCGTAGTTTTTGATCAAAAATTAATCGTCTTGGCTTAAAATTCAACTAGTTCGTCAAAAATGTATATATTTTGTTGAGAATTTATATTTTTTGGTAGAAAATGTAACTAAATGATTGAAAATTCAACTGTTTTCGGAAATTCGTTTTTTTTTCAAACGTAACTTTATTAAACTACTTTTTTGTTCAAATTTATTGCAAAATTTGAAACATTTTAGGCCCTGTCGCTGCCACAAATAATATATTTTTTTATGATACTCACCTAAAAGGAGCGAGAGTGGATAAATTCCGTAGGAGACGAAAAAATGCCCGCTGCCAAACCAAATTCCCGTGCATGAAACAAGTGCACAGCCAAATCCGAGTGCATACGCCTTTTTTCTGCCCAGTTTCGTATTTAAGTACTCAATAACTAACGACGCTTTGAAACTACTCAGGTACATAATTAACGGAATGATAGCTAAAGAGGTTGCAGCCATGTGCAATGTTCCGTGTAAATACAACGGTACATAAATTTGTGTGAGATTGACAAATAATCTTGTTGACATATACATGCCGGCAACTTTGTACATTTGAACATCTCTGAAGAGTTCAGAAATTGACCTGGTTCGTTGCTGTGAAGCACCTGGAAAATTAATTAAATAAATTATATTCGCGAATTCTCCACTTCGATAATTTTATTTTTCATGAATTTTCCAATTCCGGAATTTTCGAATTCGGAAACTATTTTATTATAAAGGAATTTTTCAATTCAGAAATTTTACTATTCGGGAATTTTCCAATTCGTTAAAATTATAAACTGCTCGGGAATTTTATTATTTGGGAATTTTCCAAATTGGTAACTTTTATTATTCAGAAATTGACCTGGTTCGTTACTGTGAAGCACCTGGAATATTAATTAAATAAATATTATGAATAATTTGGGCAGAGTATCTACTTGAATCATGGGAAAAAATGCCCTAACAATTGCAGATTTTTTCTAGATATCTCAAGATTTTGGCAGGTATAATTTTTCATAATATAAAGCCATTCAAGTATTTTACATTTTTTTACATAATCGATTTCGAATATGTGAACGACTACCAATAATTTTTAAATAAAATTCCCGAATAAGAAAATTCCTGAATTTGAAAATTATAAAATGTCCGAACTAGAAAATTCCCAAATTTAAACAATTAAACATTCTTTTTATAAATATTATTTAATAATTAAATGATAATAATTAAATATCTTGATCAAAAATATAAGTACTTTTAATCTTTAAAGTTTCTAAAAGTATTAATTGAATTTGAAACAACAATAATTGAAAAATATATTTCTAGATGAAATTTAAAAAAAAATTTATTCTGATTTTAAATTCAAACAATAATTTTAGAAACTTTAAACATCATAAATAATATTTTCCAACAGAAATTATACTATTCGGGAATTTTATAATTCGTAAATTTTCTAATTCGGTAATAGTATAAACTGTTCAGGAATTTCATTATTCATAAATTTTCTAATTGAGTAATATTATAAACTGTTCAGGAATTTTATTATTCGAAAATTTTCGAATTCGGTAATATTATTATTTGGGAATTCTCGAATTCAGCAATATTATAAACTGTTCGGGAATTTTATTATTAGAAAATCTTCGAATTCGGTAATATTATTATTCGGAAATTATCCAATTCGTTAATATTATAAACTACTCGGGAATTTGAATATTCGGGACTTTTTCGATTCGGAAATTTTATTGTTAGAGAATTTTCCAGGCTGAAAATTTTATTATTCGGTAATTTTTCAATTCCCAAATTTCATATTTCGGGAATATCCCAAATCGTAAATTTTCCAATTCGTTAATATTATAAACTACTGGGGAATTTTATTATTCGGGAATTTTCCAATTTAAAAAATTTTATTATTCGAGAATTCTCCAATTTGGAAATTTTATTATTCGGGAATTTTCCAATTTTGTAATTTTATTATTCGAGAATTTTTCAATTCGAAAATTTTATTATTCGGGAAATTTCCAATTCGGAAATTTTATTGTTTGCGAATTTTCCAATTTTCTAATTTTATTATTAAGGAATTTTCAAATTCGAAAATTTTATTATTAGGGAAATTTCCAATTCGGAAATTTTATTTTTCGGGAATTTTCCAATTTGAAAATTTTATTATTCGGGAAATTTCCAATTCGGAAATTTTATTGTTTGCGAATTTTCCAATTTGAAAATTTTATTATTGGGGAATTTTCCAATTAGAAAATTTTATAATTCGGGAAATTTTCAATATCGAAATTCGTTAATATTATAAACTACACGGGAATTTTATTATTCGGGAATTTTCCAATTCTTTCATATCATAAGCTGCTCGGGAATTTTATTATCCTGGAATTTTCAAAATTAGGAAATTTTATTATTCAGAATTTTTCCAATTAGAAAATTGTATTATTCGGAATTTTTCCAATGAAAAAATTGTATTATTTGCCAATTTTCTAATTCGGTAACAACTGAAATTATGAATCCTTCACTGGATTATTTGAATTACTAATAAAAAAAAAATAATTTTATAAAAAAACAGATTTTCAACAAAGCTAAATTTTCAGTTGCAAAATTAATTGAAAAAAACAAACAACAATAAATTTTCAACCAAAGAGATGAATTTTTGACTAAAATTACATATAATCTACTAAAACAATTAATTTTTCAGAAAAGAGTTTAATTTTCAACCAAATTTATGATTTTTCAACTAAAATAATAAATCTTGGACTGGAACAGTTGAATTTCAAACAAAAAAGATGCATTTTTTAATAAAATTTACGACTTATTAACTAGAATATTTGAGTTTCTAACAAAAAACTAATTATATTTTTTTAAAACTGATTTTCAACAAAGCAGTACATTTTCAACCGAAGTGATGAATTTTCAACTAAAATGATATATTTTCTACTAAAATTATACATTTTCAACTAAAATGACACATTCTCAAACAAAAAATCAATTTTTGATCAAGAAGATTAATTGCATGCCGAAAATGAAATGGTTAAGTTTTCAGTTAAAAACATTAACTAATAACAACAAAAAAGCTACATTTTCTAGAAAATAATGACAATTTCATAAAAAGTCATGAATTTTCAACTAGAATGCTTAATTTTCAACTCGAATAAATAAATTTTAAACAAACAAAAAAAGAATTTGTAACTAAAATGATGAGTCTTCAATAATAAAAAAAAATTTAGAAAATGATTTTAGCTTTTGCTAGAAAGTAAAAATCCATCTATTTTGATGAAAATTCGTCTCTTCTGATTGAAAGTCCATCTATTCGATTGTAAATGCAACTATTTGATTTTTTGTTTTGTTTAATCAACTATTTGGTAAAAAATTGATCTTTTATATTTGAAAAAAACTATTTGTTGAAAATGCAACTTTTTAGGCTGATAATTCAACTGTCTTCTAATAAAATCGTCCTATTTTTCTTGACAATTCAATCATTTTGTTGAAAATTTAAATAATGTGCTGAAAATTCACCTATTTTGTTTAAAATTTAACTGTTTTGTTTTTGTTGCAAATTCAACTATTTTGTAAAAATGCATCTTCCTCAGTTGAAAAGAATCTATTTGTTTAAAATTCAATTTTTTAGGCTGATAATTCAAATGTCTTCTAATAAAATTATTCTATTTGTCTTAAACGTTCATTTATTTGCTAGAAAATTTAATTGATTTGTTAAAAATTTGTTAAAAATTACTTTTTTGTTTTGTTTGAAAGTTAAACTTTTTTCTTTAAAAAATTCTCTTTCTTGGTTGAAAACGATCTATTTTTTAAAATTAAACTTTTAAGCTGATAATTGAACTGTCTTTAAGTAAAATCGTCTTTGTTGAAAATTCATATTTTTTGATTAAAATTGAACTTTTTTGTTGAATATTTAACTGTCTTTTTGGCCTAAAATTTCAATCATTTAGTTGAAAATTTAATTTTTTGTTGTTTGAAAATTCAACTATTTCGATAAAAAATCATCTTTCTTAGTTGAAAAAGATCTATTAATAAAAATCAGCTTTTTAGGCTAATAATTCAACTGTCATCTAATAAAATTGTTCTATTTTTCTTGAAAATTCATTTATTTGCTTGAAAATTAAATTAAATTATTAAAAATTCATCTTTTTTGTTGAAAATTTAACTGTTTTGTTTAAAATTAGCATCTTTTTATATGAAATTGATCCTTTTGGATTGAAAATGAAATTTATTTCAAAAAATTGAACTGTATTTTAAAAAATTGTCTTTTCGGCCTAAAATTTCAAACATTTGGTTTAAAATTACTGTTTTATGTTGTTTGAAAATTCAACTATTCCGTTAAAAAATAATATTTATTGGTTTAAAGCTATTTATTTGTTAAAATTAAACCTTTAGGATGATAATTCAACTGTCTTCTGATAAAAAAAATGTAATTTTTCAATCATATACTGAAAAATTACATTTTTTTTTGAAAATTCAACTAATTCGATAAAAAATTATATTTATTGGTTGGAAACGATCTATTTGTTAAAAATTCAATTTTTGAGGCAGATAATTCAACTGTTTTCTAACAAAATTGTTCTATTTTTATTGAAAATAATTTATTTGCTTGAAAATTTAATTAATTTGTAAAAATTCATCTTTTTTTGTTG
>NC_046659.1:142281917-142323679 GCF_010883055.1 Belonocnema kinseyi | reverse complement strand
CTATAAGAAAAGATAATTTTTCAACAAAATACATCAATTTTTTACCAAATAGTTAAATTTTAAGCCACGAAGATTAATTTTTTATCAGAAAATACGAATTTTGAACAAAAACACGTTCAATTTTTAACCGAATAGTTAAATTTTCTACCAGAAATGATAATTTTTTAACAAAATACATCAATTTTTTACCAAATAGTTGAATTTTAAGCCAAAAAGATTATTTTTTTATCAGAAAATATGAATTTTGAACAAAATACATCAATTTTTAATCTAATAGTTTAATTTTCAACCAAGAAGATTAAATTTGTAACGGAAAAGACGAATTTTCAACGAAATCCATAAATTTTTAATCAAATAGTTGAATTTTCAACCAAAAACGATTTATTTTTTACCAGAATTGTTCATTTTTAAGAAGCAAATTAACTTTTTACAAAGACGTTAAATTTTTAACCAAATAGTTAAATTTTCTACCAGAAAAAAAAACATTTTTCAACAAAATACATCAATTTTTTACCAAATAGTTGAATTCTAAACCAAGTAGATCAATTTTCAAACGAAATGACGAACTTTCAACGAAATCCATAAATTTTTAAGCAAATAGTTGAATTTTCAACCAAAAACTATTAGTTTTTAACCGAAAATTATCATTTTTGAAAAACAAATTAACTTTCTACAAAGACCTTCCATTTTTAACCAAATAGATATATTTTCTACCAAGAAAATTAATTTTCTACCAAAAAAGACCATTTTTCAACAAAATACATCCATTTTATACCAAATAGTTGAATTTTAAGCCAAGAGGATTAATTTTTTATTAGAAAATACGAATTTTTAACTAAAAGACATTCAATTTTTAACCAGCTAGTTAAATTTGCTACCAAGAAAATTAATTTTCTACCAGAAAAAAACAATTTTTCAACAAAATACATACATTTTTTACCAAATAGTTGAATTTTAAGCCAAGAAGATTAATGTTTTATCACAAAATACGAATTTTGCACAAAATAGATCAATTTTTAATCCAATAGTTTAATTTTCAACCAAGAATATTAAACTTTAAACGGAAAAAACGAATTTTCAACGAAATATATAAATTTCTAATTCAATAGTTGAAATTTCAACCAAAAACGATTAATTTTTAATAAAAAATTTTCATTTTTAACAAACAAATTAACTTTCTACATAGACGTTCAATTTTTAACCAAACAGTTAAATTTTCTACCAGGAAAACTAATTTTCTAACAGAAAAGACCATTTTTCAACAAAATACATAAATTTGTTATTAAATAGTTGAATTTTAAGCCAGTAAAATTAATTTTCTATCAGAAAGGACAATTTTTTAACAAAATAAATCAATTTTTTAATCCTAGGGTTTAATTTTCAACCAAGAAGATCAAATTTGCAACGGAAAACACGAACTTTCAACGAAATCCATAAATTTGTAATCCAATAGTTGAATTTCAAACCAAGTAGATTAATTTTCAAACGAAAAAGACGAATTTTCTACAAAATACTTAATTTTTTAATCCAGTAGTTGAATTTTTAATCAATCATTTCATAAGAAGATTAATTTAGTACCAAAGAAAGACAAATTTTGAACCTTAAAAAAATGTTTAAAAAAATACTGAAGAAAATCTATTTGTTAAAAATACTTTTGCAAAAAGATTTACTTTTTTAACGGAAAAAACGAATTTCCAAAAAAAAAAGTTTAATCTTCAACCAAAAGAGATTGATTTTTAACCAAATAGCTACATTTTACACCCAAAATTTAAGGTTTCTGCAAAACAGTTAAATTTTCAATCATATATTTACATTTCCTGCCAAAAAAGATAAATTCTCAAAAAAATAAATACATTTTTAACGAAATAGTTGAACTTTTTACCAAGAAGATTATATTTTTTCAGAAGATACGAATTTTTAACAAAATACATAAATTTCTAATTCATACTTGAATTTTCAACCAAGAAGATTTAATTTCGAACGAAAAATGCGATTATTCAAGGAAATACATACATTTTTAATCAAATAGTTGAATTTTAAACCAAGAAAATTAATTTAGGATTAATTTTTAACAAAAGACTTTAATTTTTAACCCAATAGTTGAATTTTCAACCAATATGTCACAAGAAGATTAATTTTCTACCAAAAAAAAAACATAAAAATTTTAAACAAACGGTTGAATTTTTAACTCGAGAACATAAATTTTCAACAAAAATGTATATGGTTAATAACGTTAAGTTTTAGTGAAAGAAATCATTTGTTAACTAAAACTCCATAGTTGATATTTCAGCAAAAATATTTTATTTGCAATTAAAAAGCCGTTGAATTTAAACAACAAAAAGGAATTTTCAAACAAAAAGTTGCATTTTGAACCAAAAAGATTTGTTTTCTACAAAACAGTTGTATTTTCAATCGAATAGTTAAATTTTATAATAAAAAAGATAAATTCTCAACAAAATACAAAGATTTCTAACGAAATAATTAAAGATTCAGCAAAAAGGTTAATATTCTACCAGAAAAGATGAATTTTCAACAAAATACATAATTTTTTAACTAAATAGTTGAATTAATACAAAATAAAAATTTCGAGTGACTTTATTTTTCCAGTTCATTAGTTTATTTTATTTTTAAGGTTATATAAATATATATAAATATATAAATAAATATATAAATATATAACTTAATCTTTTCAAAACTGCTAAATATATTCTAAAATAATTCGAATTTGTTAAAAAAATTTTTTTTAATTTGACCAAAATAAAAGTATTGACCTAAAATCTTCCAGATTCTTTTTTTGACAATTTTCAATAGGTTTTTGAATCTTTCTAAATTAATTTTTCCTATGAATCTTAAGAATTTTATTTTACCTTGCATATTCTAAAATATTTAAAAAGCTTTAAATTTTATTTAAAAATCTTTATAAATTTATTTATGAAAAAGTTTGTTTGAATCTTTAAAATTTGTTTATTGTTTTTGGAACTTTTGTAAAAGTTCTAATTATCTTTTAAAATTATTCGAATTTTTCCTAAAAATTTTTTAAAAATCGTTTAAAATTAAAAAAAAAAAGGAAAATTGTCTAAAAATCTTCCAGATTTTTTTACGACCTTCGTAGAAATATTGTGAAATGTTTTGTCGTCTTTTTAAATCTTTTTAGGAATCTTAAAAAAAAATTCACTCTCTTGAAAAGTTTTATGATTCTTCAAAAGCTTCTGAATTTTCTCTACAACATTTTTTAAAATTAACATTTTATTTTTATTTCTTTGAAATCATTTCAAGTGTAAAATTATGATTGAATCTTTTCAAATCTCCTAAAAATTGAAGACACTGTTTATACTATTTCTTATCTTTAAAGTGAATCCGAGGCCTGGAAATGCATTTTACAATTTTCTGCAAGTGGAAATAATTTGTCTTGTTAACAAAATATTGTTAATTGGTAACATTTTTTTTTCAGGAACTGCGGGATCATTTATGCTTGTCACTAGTCTCGGCATAACTGCAGATTACATTGGCGACTGTTCGGAAGGTGGTGCTTTTGTTTATGGACTGATGAGTTTTACGGACAAATTAGGCAATGGATTAGCAGTTATTATTATTCAATATTTGTGAGTAAAAAATACATGAATATTATAAACTGCATGAAATTTAATAATCCATAATAATAATAATAATTTTAATTTAATTAATAATTCATGAATTGATAATATATAAAATAAATTATATTAAAATTAAAAATTAATTTTCTTATTCAAAAATTAGTTTATTTTTTTTAAATAAAAAGAAAATAATACAATAATAATACCTTTAATAATTTAATTTTAATTTGAAATATTTCAAATTTATAATAATGTATGTAATCCGGGTGGCGGCGCACAGTGGTAAAAAATTACTTTTTTGGTTCAAAATAACGTACGGTCCACGAATATGGACCGATTTGAACCAAAAAAAAATTGAAAAAAGCTGATAATATTTCCAAGAGAGTTGTCGAGCCTGATTTTTGAATTAGGGTTTCAATTTTTTTACAAATGAACAAATATGATGAAAAAATGACCATCTTTTATATTTGACGTAAACAAATTATTTGTTGAAGACATGTTTTCTACGTTTTTTCAAGTTATATTGCAAGAAATCTGAATGAAAACAATATTATATTTTAAAAAATTCTCTTAAGATAAAAATTGTTTATATTAAAAACAAATTAAATGAACAAATGCAGTAATCAAGCATTTTTCGACAGAAAAATTCGTATTTTTCGATGTCAGTTTTTTTCTAAATAGGAACTTTGTGATAATTTTAGAAAAATTCATAATTTTTTTACTAATTTTATGATTTTTTTTTACAAATTTAATAAAAATATGCATTATTGGGGTATTTGTCGGCATAAAAATTCGTTTTTTTGAATGTCTGTCTTTTCAGTTGGGAACTTCATGAAAATTTGAGCAATATTCATAAGAAGTTGATAAATTTTATGACTTTTTTAAACAAATTTAATGAACAAATGCATTAATCAGACATTTTTCAATTTCAGTTTTTTTTTTAATTCGGAACTTCATGATAATTTAGAAAAATTCATAATTTTTTAATTAATTTCATGATTTTTTAAAACAAATTTAGTCAATAAATGCATTTTTGTGACATCGGTCGACGGAAAATTTTTTTTTCGATAAATTTGTTGACCAATTATTAATTTTGTTGAAATCGTCATGAATTCTCAACAAAATAATTCAGTTTTAAACCCAAACGATGAACTTTCTACCTGAAAAGATACTGTTTCAATAAAATATATAAATTTTCAACTAAAAGAGATAAATTCGCAAATTAAAACGAAAATAGTTTAATTTGCAGTTAGAAAAGTAAATTTAAAAGAAGAACGAGTTTTCAACAAAATTAATTAATTTTAAACTAAAATTAGAAATTTTCAAGCAAAACTGAAATAGTTAGAGTTTCAGGTTAAAAAATTAATTTTTCACTAAAAGGAAACGAATTTTAGGACAAGGAAATTAATTTTTAATCACAGTGATCAATTTACAACCAAAAATATGAATTTTTGACCAAATAGTTGAATTTTCAACAAAAATATAATTTTCAACAAGGATAGATGAATTTTCAATCCAAAATAATTAATTTTCTATCTAAAACATAAATTTTCAATTAAAACTTGTGACCAAAACAGATTACTTTTGAAGAAAATAATAATAATTTTAAAAATAGATCAATTACAACAAATAAAATAACAAAAAATAAAATAGTAAACTTTTAAATTAAAAAAAAAATAATTTTTAACCAAAAAATATGACTTTTACCAAAAGGTAAATTTCCTATAGAAAAAAATTTCAACAAAACAGTTAATTTTCCACCAAGTAGTTGAATTTTTGAACCGAAAATAAACATTTTAAATCAGTTAAATATTTGAACGATATAAGAGAATTTTCAACCAAAAAATACCAATTTTGTACTAAACAGTTGAATTTTCAATCCGAAAAGATTAATTTTCAACCAATTAGTTGAACTTTCGAACAAAATAATAGAGGTTTCAACATCAAAACAGAAATTTTCTCCAAAATAGTTGGATTTACAACCTGAAAATGTGAATTTTCATCAGAATACTGCAATATTTAACCCAAAAAGAAACTAATTTTGGACAAAATAAATAAATTGTCAACTAATTAAATGAATTTTTAACCAAGTAGCTGAATTTTCTACCAAAAATAGAATAGTTAGAATGTTAGAAAATTAAATGTTAAAAAAAAAATATTTAAAAAAATTTCATCAAAAAAAATGATTTTTTAACCAAAAATATAAGAATCAAATTTTCAGTTAAAACAATCAATTTTCAACAATAAAAAAAAGGTTTCTTAACAAATTAGTTCGATTATAATCACAGAAGAAGTTTTTTTTTGCCAGAAAAGATACAATTCCAATAAAATTGTTACATTTTCAACCAAAAATATGAATTTTTGACCAAACAGTGGACTTTTCATCCCAGAAGATGAATTTTCTATTTAAAAAACGCACTTTTACTAACAAAAGTAGAATACTTAAATTTTCTACAAAACAGAAATTTTTTTTAACGAAAAAGATCGAATTTCTTTAGAAAGGACCAATTTTCCATAAAAATGGAATATTTAAACTGAATTTTCAGTAAAATGATAAATCTGCAACTAAAAATAATTTAATTTTTAACCAAATACAGGAATCTTCAACTAAGAAGATAAACAGAGAAATTAATTTTTAACCAAAAAGATCAAGTTTCAACTAATGAGAGTATTATTCTACAAAAAAAAAGAATTTTCACCTAAAACAGATAAATTTTTAACCAAGAATATTAAATTTTTGTCAAATAAGATCATTTTTAGACAACAAATGGAACAGTTATATTTTTAATTTTAAAAAATAATTCTAAGTAAGAAAAAACTAGTTTTCAACAAAAAAAAAACAAACAATTTTCAACTAATAAGATGAATTTTCTACTAAAATAAACGAATTTTTCAGAAATTCCTTGAGTATTCAACCAAATATTTAAATTTTCAAGGGAATTTAAAACCAAAATCCGTTTTTTTTTGTTGTTAAAAATTAGATTTTTTACAGGTAATTTAACCTTTCTATGTTTTGTTGAAAATTCAACTATTTGATTGAAAATTGATATTTTTTATTTAAAAATTAAACTTTTTGTTTCAAAATTCATCTTTTTGGTATAAAATTCAATCATTAAAGTTTAGATTAAAAATTTATCTTTTCTTGTTCAAACTTCAACAATTTGAATGAAAATTTGTCTTTTTTTAATTGAAAATTCAACTATTTCGTTAAAAATCCACATATTTTGTTTAAAATCAGTTTTTTTTGTAGAAATTTATCTTTTTCTTTGGAAGTTAATCTGCTTGTTTAAAAATTATTCTTTTCTGTTGAAAAATTTAAGTGGGAAGTTAAACTCTTTAGTTAAATATTATTTTTGTTGGTTAAAGATTCATCATTTTAATTAAAAATTTATTTCTTTGTTTGAAAAATGAGCTAGTTTATTATAAACTTCTTTTTCGGTTTAAAAATATTTGATATAAATATTTCATAATTTGAGATTAAAAAAACTATTCGAACGTAGTTGAGTTTTCAACCAAGAAAGATGAATTTTTAACAAAATAGTTTAATTTTCAACAAAATAATTAAATTTCCCACTTACACCAATGAATGTTTAGGTCGAAAAGTTTAATTTTGGAAATAAAATTTAGTTTTCAACAGCGAAAAAGGATTTTTTAACCAAATCGTTGAATTTTGAACAAAAATATTAATTTTAGAGCGAAAATGTTCATTTACAACTAAAAAATTGAACTTTTATTCAAAAGATGCAAGTAACAAAAAAAACTTTTGAATTTTCACACAAATAGTCGAATTTTCGCACAAAACAGATTAAACTTCCATAAAAACAGTTGAATTTACAAGCTAAAAAAATAATTTTCAACTAAGAAGCATTAATTTTCAACGAAATAGTTGAATTTTAAATAAAAAAAGTTTAAAAAAAATAATTTTTAACAAAAAAAAAGTTTTGAACCAAGAATTTAAATTTTCAATAAAAAAAGGTGAATTTGCAAATAAAATGATGAGACTTCAAGAAGAACAATAATGAATTTTTAATAAATAAAAAGAAATTCACAAAAAAAATGTAATAGTTGATATTTCATCCAAAAATGATTTTAATTTTAAATAAATAACAGTTTAATTTCATCAAAATAGATTAATTCTTAACCAAACAATTAAAATTTGAACCAAAGAGATGATTTTTTTAACAAACGCGTTAAATTTTTAACCAAAAAAAGATTTTTTTTTTCAAAAAATATAAACAAATTTCAACAATAGCCTTGAAATTCTAAGCGAAAAAGGCGAATTCTCTATAAAACAGTTGCATTCTTAATCTAAAAATATAATTTTAAAATTGTTGCATTTTTCAATAGTATAATGTTTAACTACAATCGAACCACTTTTTAATAAACATTTTAATTTTGAACAAAAAATTTGAATTTTCAAATAAAAAAGTTAATTTTCCAACCAAATAGTGTAATTTTTAGTCAAAAGAATTAAATCTCTCACCAATAAAATGAATTTTCAAGAATGTAATTAAAGTTTCAACCAAAAAGTTGAATTTTTACATAAAAAAGAGAAATTTTCAACCAAAAAATAAAACAGTAAAATTTTTAATTAATATTTCAACCACAAAAAATAGTAATTTTAAATAAAAACCCGTTGAACTCAACTAAAGAAGACGAATTTTTAACAAAATAATATAATCTTAACGAAAAGTTGAATTTTCAATCAGGAAAATTTTTTCAGTCAAAAAAGAGAACGAAAAGTTATAAAATTGGTGAGTTTTTAAGCCAAAAAGATGAATTCTCTAAAAAATAGTTTAATTTTTAACACAAAATTATGAATTTTTAGTCCAAAAGTTAACTAAAAACAGCAAACTTTCAACGAAAAAGGAAATATTTAAATTTTCAGTTACAAAAATTAATTTCGAAATTTGAACCCCAAAAAAAACGAATCTTAAAAAAATAATAATAATAATTAATTTATTAACAAGTGAAATAAATTTCTTTTAAAGATAATTTTTTAAACTAAAAATTTTCTATTTTTTTAATTCAACAATTTTGCTAAAAATTCCATTCTTTAGTTGTAAATGAAATTTTTTGCTCAAAAATTTATATTTTTGTAAACAATTCAAATATTTGGTTGAAGAATCATTTGTTGCTATTGAAAATTACATTTTCTATCGAAAATTAAACTTTTAGGACTAAAAAATGATTGGCATGTTGGAAATTTAATTATTTCGTTCAAAATTTAACTATTTAATTAAAAAAAAATTTTTCGCCGTTGAAAATTAAATTTTCTGTCGAAAATTAAACTTTTCGGGCTAAAAATGAATCGGTCTAAGTTGGAAATTTAATTATTTTTTTGACAATTTAAATATTTTATTAAAAATTCGTCTTTATTGGTCGAAAACTCAACTGCGTTCGAAAATTCAACCATTTTCTTGAAAATTCAATTTTTCTTTTCTTAATTCCTGTCTTTTGATTGGAAGTTCAATTATTTGTTGAAAATGTAATTTTTTGCTCTAAAATTAATATTTTTGTAAAAAATTGAACTATTTGTTTTCATCTCTGTGATTGAAATATGAGCTATTTTGTTTAAAATTATATTTTCTTTGGCTGATAATATCTTCTTTTACTGGAAATTTAAATGTTCCAGTTGAAACTTTAATTTTACTTTGGTTCGCACTTAGTTTTTTAAACTGAAAATTCAAGTAATAATCTGGCTGAAAATTCATTTATTTTGTTGAAACATCAATTACTACATTTTTCGTTCAGAATTCACCTTTTTTGCAAATAAAAATGTAATTATTTGCTAAAAGTTAATCACTTATATAAAAAATTAATTTTTTTAATTGAGGATTTATCTTCTTGGTTAAAAAATTATCTATCTTGTTGAAAATTCGTTTTTTCTTTAGCTGAAAATTAATTTTATTACTGGAAATTTAAATATTCCAGTTGAAACTTGAACTACTTTGTTGAAAAATAGTTTGTTTTTTTTTTAATTGAAATTAATTTTTTTAACTAAAAATTTAACTATTTCATTTTTGATTGAAAATTGATCCTTCTTAGTTGAAAATTCACCTTATTGGTTGAAATTTAACATTAAAAATTAACAATTTTTTTGGTTGAAATAACTACTACGTTTTTCGATCAGAATGAATCTTTTTGGTTCAAAATTCAACTATTCCAGTTCAGGATTCATCATTTCAGTTGAAAATTAAACTTTCTCGTTTAAAATTCCACTATTTCAGTTAAAGATTTACAATTTTTTTTAAGTTATTTTTTTTTGTTGACAGTTTTTTTTTGTTTAAAGTAATTTTTTTAATGAAAACTTAACTCATTCCAAATGAATATTTAATAGTTCTAGTTGAAAATTCATCTGTTTAGTTGAAAATTAATTTTTTTGACATAAACTTGAAATATTTGAATTTTGGTTATTAATTAATTTTTTTTAGTAAAAATTAATTTGTTGTTAAGAATAAATATTCCCCTAATTTTAATAATATCGTCTATATATAATATTGAATTAAATATTTCAGAAAATGTACAAACGCTGAGGACTGTCCAAACTATTACAGAGATATCCTCACTTTCGTTTGTGGAGGAGCAGCAATTGTCGCTATGATAACACTAATTTGTATCAAACCATTTCAACGGCATTCTGGTAAGAATTTTTATTTTTCAGGGTTGCTACACTATTTTTTGTTTTGTATTTTTTTTATTAAAGTCCCAAATTGACTCGAATCCGCAAAAAATGAATTTTTTTTTTGACAAAAAATGATATTTATTTTATATCAAAAAAAGGTTTTTGTAAATTTTATTCAGAATCGTCAATATTAGGTGAATCGAGTTAAAACTCAAAATTTTGCTTCACCATTAGGTTCAGAATACAAATAAATAATTAATTTTTAAATATACATTCCATGAGTCTTTTTTATGGTGAATCTTTTACCAAAATATTATGTTTTTACAAAAAAGGCTGAACTTTCTACCAAGTATTTAAACTTTTTTTCAAAAAAGATTAATTCTGAACGAAAAATCTAGCAGTTCATATTTCAACCAAAAAACAATTTTAATTTTCAATTTAAAATAACTGAATTTAACCAAAAAAGACGAATTTTCAACATGAGTTGAATTTTCAACTAAGAAAGATTTTTCAGCCACAAAAAAGAAAAAAAAGTGCAAATTGTTGAATTTTTAACCAATAAGATTAATTTTCTATCAAAAGGAACAAGTTTTTAACAAAATATTTAAATTTCCAGTAAAAACATTAATTTTCAGCCAAAGAAAAAACGAATTTTCAAGAAGATAGATCATTTTTCAACGAAAAAAATGAATTTTCAATAAAAAAATAAATCATTTTTAACAAAAAAGTTTAACTTTTAGCAAGTAATTACACTTTTATTTGCAAAAAAGAGGAATTCTGAATGAAAAATGTAGTAACTGATATTTCAACAAAATACATGAATTTTCAACCAGATTTTTACTTGAATTTTCAAATAAAAACGATCAATTTTTAACAAAAAATAGAGTATTTAAATTTTTAGTTAAAAAATTAAGTCCAAGCAAAAAAATTCAAGTTTCAACTGGAATATTTACATTTTCAGTAAAAAATGTATTATTATCAGCCAAAGAGAGAATAGCATTTTTAATTTTTAATCATTAACAGTTTAATTCAACCAAAAAATGAAGACATTTCAACATGAGTTGAATTTTTAGCTTTGAAATATTTTTCAGTCAAGAGAGAAAAAAAGATTGTAAACAAACTGTTAAATTTTTAACAAAATATGGAAAATTTCAACCAGAAACTTGCATTTTTAAATGAAAACAAACAATTTTTAACCAAAAATAGAATATTTTTAGTGTAAAAATCTATCTTAAAAAAAATCTTATTTATCTCGTTAATAGTTAAATTATTATTATTTTTTTTTTTTTAAGTTTCTTTTTTTCTTGGGTTCGAATTTCGAAATTAATTTTCGTAACTGAAAATTTAAATATTTTCTTTTTGGTTGAAAGTTGGCCATTTTTATTTAACTTTTTGACTAAAAATTCATAATTTCGTGTTAAAAATTAACCTATTTTGTAGAAAATTGTATTTTTGGCTTAAAAATTCACAATTTTGATAATATTTCGTTTTCTTTTTTGACTCAAAAATCTTTCCTGCATGAAAATTCATTTGTTGAAAATTAATTTTTTTACTAAAAATGTCACTGTTCTTATTTCAGATAAAATTTGAACTTTTATATTAAAAAATTTAACTATTTGGTTGGATATTAAAATTCTTTATTTAAATAGTCAAATTTTTTGTTTAAAATTGAAATATTTGATTGAAAATGGATCTTCTTTTCATTTTATTGGTGAGAGATTTAATTCTTTTGTTGAAAATTAATGTATTTGACTGAAAATGTCACTGTTCTTATTTTAGTTGAAATTTTCACTTTTTTATTTAAAAATTTAACTATTTGGTTGAAAATTTAACTTGGTTATTTTAAAATTCATATGTTTGGTTTAAAATTCAAATATTTAATTAAAAATGGATCGTTTTTAGTTAAAAATTCAACAGTTTGGTGGAAAATTTAATTAATTTCTTAAAAATTTATTTTATTGGTTAGAGATCTAATTCTTTTGTTGAAAATTAATTTTTTTAACTGTAAATGTCATCTTTTCTTATTTCAGTGGAAATTTTAACATTTTATTTGAAGTATCAACTATTTTGTTGAAAATACAACTTTTTTATTTGAAAACTGAAATTTTTGTTTCAAAATTGAAATATTTTATTCAAAATGAATCATTTTTGGTGAACAATTCAACTATTTGGTTCAGACTTGAATTTCTTTCTTAAAAATTCAATTTATTGTTGAGAGATGTAATTCTTTCGGCTAAAAATTACACCGTTCTTATTTTGGTCGAAAATTGATTCTTATGATTTCAAAATTCCACTATTTGGTTGAGAAATGAAATGTTTTATTTGAGAATTCAAATGTTTAGTTCAAAATTAAATGTTTATTAAAAAGTGGTTCGATTTTAGTTAAAAATTCAACTATTTGGTTCCAACTTGAATTACAGCTTGAAAATTCATTTTATTGGTGAAATGTTTAATTTTTTTGTTGAAAATTAATTTTTAATGAAAAATTGATATTTTTATATTAAGAATGCAACTGTTTTGTAGAGAATGCGCCTTTTTGGCTTAGAAGTTCAAGGGTATTGTTGAAATTTGTTTATATTTTTTTAATAAAAAATCTTTTTTGGTTAAAAATTTAACGCGTTTGTTAAAAAATTAATCTCTTTCGTTCAAATTTTAACTGTTTCGTTAAAAATTAGTCTGTTTTGGTTGAATTCAAGTGTTTTTTATTTAAAATCAAAATAATTTTTGGGTAAAATATCAACCATTACATTTTTTGTGAATTTCTTTTTATTTGTTAAAAATCCAACTATTGGGTTAAAAAGTGAGTTTCTTTATTAAAAGTCCATTTTTTTTCTTTTCGAAGATTCATCATTTTAGTTGAAAATTCATCTTTTTTATTGAAAATTTAAATCCTTGGTTCAAAACTTTTTTTTGTTAAAAATTATTTTTTAAACTTTTTTTTATTAAAAATTAAAATATTTGGTTGAAAATTAATGCTTCCTAGTTGAAATTTTTCGTTGCCTTTTGTATTCAACAATTTTGTTAAAAATGCAAATGTTGTTATTTAAGTTTAATCTTTTTTGTTCGAAAATTTGTTTATTTGGGTGAAAATTCCGAAGTTCAATTGTTTAGTTGTAAATGCAATTTTTTGCTCTAAAATTTATAATTTTGTAAACAATTCAACTATTTGGTTGAAGAATCATTTTTTGCTATTGAAAATTAAATTTTCTATCGAAAATTAAACTTTTAGGTCTAAAAAATCATTGGTATGTTGGAAATTTAATTATTTCGTTCAGAATTTAACTATTCAGTTAAAGCACAATTTTTCGCCTTTGAAAATTAAATTTTCTGTCGAAAATTAAACTTTTTGGGTTAAAAATGGATCGGTCTAAGTTGAAAATTTAATTATTTTTTTGATAATTTAAATATTTTATTAAAAATTCATCTTTGTTGGTCGAAAACTCAACTGCATTCGAAAATTCAACTATTTTCTTAAAAATTCAATTTTTCTTTTCTTAATTCCTCTCTTTTGGTTGAAAGTTCAATTAATTGGTTGCAAATCCAAATTCTTTCTGTAAAATTATTATTTTTTGGAAAATTTAACTATTTGGTTGAAAAATCATTTTTCACCCTTGAAAATTAAATTTTCTGTCGAAAATTAAACTTTTCAGGCAAAAAATTCATCGGTCTAAGTTGGAAATTTATTTATTTTGTTGAAAATTTAACTTTTTTTTGAAATTTCACCTTTTCTGGTCGAAAACTCAACTGTGTTCGAAAAATTGACCATTCTTCTTGTCTTAATTCTTGTCTTTTGATTGAAAGTTCAATTATTTAATTGAAAATGCATCTTTTTTTCTAAAATTATTATTTTTCTATAAAAAATCAACTATTTGGTTGAAAAATCATTTTTCACCCTTGAAAATTAAATTTTCTGTCGAAAATTAAACTTTTCAGGTAAAAAATTCATCGGTCTAAGTTGGAAATTTATTTATTTTGTTGAAAATTTAACTTTTTTTGAAAATTCACCTTTTCTGGTCGAAAACTCAACTGTGTTCGAAAAATTGACCATTCTTCTTTTCTTAATTCTTGTCTTTTGATTGAAAGTTCAATTATTTAATTGAAAACGCATTTTTTTTCTAAAATTATTATTTTTCTATAAAAAATCAACTATTTGGTTGAAAAATCATTTTTCGCTGTTGAAAATAAAAATTTTTGGACTAAAAATTCGAAAATTTAATTATTTTGTTGAAAATTTAACTATTATGTTGAAAATTAATCTTTTTGGATCGAAAACTCAACTGCGTTCGAAATTTCGACCATTTTCTTGAAAATTCCACTGTTTTTTCTTTCTTAATACGCGTCTTTTGATTGAAAATGCAATTTTTTACTCTAATAAAAAATTCAACTATTTGGTTAAAAAATAATTTTTAGCCGTTGAAAATTAAACTTTCTATCGAAAATTACACTTTTCGGGCTAAAAAAATCATTGTTCTAAGTTGGACATTTAATTATTTTGTTTAAAATTTAAATATTTTGTTAAAAATTCATTTTTCTTGATCAAAAACTTAACTGCGTTCGTAAATCCGACCATTTTCTTGAAAATTCAACTGTTTTTTCTTTCTTAATACGCGTCTTTTGATTGAAAATGCAATTTTTTACTCTAATAAAAAATTCAACTATTTGGTTAAAAAATCATTTTTAGCCGTTGAAAATTAAATTTTCTGTCGAAAATTAAACTTTTCAGGCTAAAAATTCATCGTTCTAAGTTGGAAATTTGATTATTTTGTTGAAAATTTAAATATTTTGTTAAAAATTCATTTGTCTTGATAAAAAACTTAACTGCGTTCGTAAATCCGACCATTTTCTTGAAAATTCAATTTTTTAAAAATTAATTCGTGTTTTTTTTTTTTTATTGAAAGTTCAATTATTTGATTGAAAATGCAATTTTTTGCTTTAAACTTAATATTTTTGTGGAAAATTCAACTGTTTTGTTGAAAAATCGTTTTTCACCCTTGAAAATTAATTTTTCTGTCAAAAATTAAACTTTTCAGGCTAAAAATTCATCGGTCTAAGTTGGAAATTTATTTATTTTGTTGAAAATTTAACTTTTTTTGAAAATTCACTTTTTCTGGTCGAAAACTCAACTGTGTTCGAAAATTTGACCATTTTTCTTTTCTTAATTCCTGTCTTTTGATTGAAAGTTCAATTATTTAATTGAAAATGCTTCTTTTTTTTCTAAAATTATTATTTTTCTATAAAAAATCAACTATTTGGTTGAAAAATCATTTTTCGCTGTTGAAAATAAAAAATTTTGGACTAAAAATTAGAAAATTTAATTATTTTGTTGAAAATTTAACTATTATGTTGAAAATTAATCTTTTTCGATCGAAAACTCAACTGCGTTCGAAATTTCGACCATTTTCTTGAAAATTCCACTGTTTTTTTTTCTTAATTCGTGTCTTTTGATTGAAAGTTTAATTATTTGATTGTAAATGCAAATTTGTTCTCTTGAATGAATGTTTTTGTGGAAAATTCAACTATTCGGTTAAAAAATTATTTTTCGCCATTGAAAATTAAACTTTTTGGGCTAAAAATTCATCATTCTAAGTTGGAAATTTATTTATTTTGTAGAAAATTTAAGGTCGAAAGCTCAACTGCTTTCAAAAATTCGAACATTTTCTTGAAAATACCACTGTTTTTTCCCCTAATTCGTGTCTTTTGATTAAAATTTCAATTATTTGGTTGCAAATGCAAATTTTCGCTCTAAAATTAATATTTTTTTGTTGATAATACAACTATATGATTAAGAAATCTTTTTTTTTTAATTATCTTTTTTGTCGAAAGTTCATCTTTTCGGGTTTGAATTCAACTCTTTTTTCACCAAATTCGTCAGGGAATTTTGAAATTGGGATTTTTTAGCAAACCCGTTGTGAAAGAGTAAAAATTTTAATTCAAAAATTCAAGTTTGATTACTAATAATTATTATTTTATTTCTAGCATACAGAAATTTCGATCAACAGCAGCCTCTAGAAGATCCTACATCTGTTCAAGCTTGAATTAAAATTGGAAAATGAGGGGAAAATTTTCAGGGAATAGATCGCAAGAAATAATGCACAAAAATGTTTTCTTATTTGAACCGTAAATTGTGAATTAGACTCTTTGCCTACAGTATTTAGTACTGAATAATTTTTATGAAGCGGGCTTCATGGATTATACAAAATGCGATATTATTATTGACGTTTTTTAAAAAAAAAATTGTTGGAAGAATTTTTCGCCTATTTATGTAATTCGATGTTAATCGGAAGAAATAATTTGTAAAAAGACTCGTTAAAGTTAGAGGAGGTCTCGAATATTTTTTGTATTATAGAGAGACAAAGAGATGTCATTATTTTTTAAGGAATATATTAAAATATCTCTCTTGTTCCTAACTATTTTTGTTACTTATTTTGTAAAAGTCAGGGAATTTATATAAGAGGCACTTTAAAAAATTGGCGAGGATAATAAATTTTAAATTGTTTTATTCCGTTTGTGAAAATTTATATTTTAAAATATTTTATATTATTGAAATATTGATTTTTGAACATCATTTTTTAGGGAAAATTTAGAACATTTTAAAAATGAAATTTTGCGACTACCCTCATATAATATTCTTATTTGTAATTTATCTGCCTTGTATTTATGTTAACATTTATTTTTATTTCAGATGCTTGCTGCTGAAAATTGTATTTTTAGTTAAGAATTTTCTTTAAAGTTCGTATTTTTTTATTGAAAATTTAATATATTTGGTAGAAAATTAACTATTTTTATTGAAAATTCATATTTTTAAGTTGAAAATTGTATTTAAAAGTTTTCTGATCTAAAATTCAAATATTTTGTGGGAAATGTGTCCTTAAGGTTATAAAACGAATCTCTTTTGGTAGAATTTTCACTTTTTTTCGTCAGTTGCAACTACTGATTGAAAATTAATCTTCTTTGAATGAGGATTCAACTTTCTTTAGAAATTTATTATTTTTTTGAACTCAACTGTTTTTTCTTTTTAATTAAAATTTTTTGTGGTTGAAATATCTATATTTTATTTTAGATTGAAAAATTATTTATTTTTTTTACCGAAAATTCAACTTTTTTGTTAACAATTCTGTATTTTGTTGAAAAAATTTTTTGTTGTTAAAAATGCAGTGTTTTTTTTTAAAATAATCTTCTTTGATTAAGGATTCAACTTTTTTAATTTGACTTTTTTCATTTGAATTCAACTGTTTTTGATTTAAAATTAAAATCCTTTCAGGTTGAAACATCTACTATTACATTTTTGGTTAAAAATTTATCTTTTTTATTTATTGCAAATTAAACTACTTCAGTCAAAGTGGAACAAGTTTATTGCAAATTTATTAATTTTTTGTTAAAAAAATTATTATTTTGTTGAAAAGTCGTTTTTCTCTTAAAAATTAATTTTTTTAATCGAATATTTAACTTTTTGATTGAAAATTCTTTGTATTTTAATGAAAAGTAGTTAATCTCTTTTGTTGAAAATGTATGTATTTTTTTGAAGTATTTTTTAACCTAATTTTTTTTAATTAAATTTTTTTTAAATTGAAAATTAAACTGCTTCAGTGAAGGTTCAAAAACTTGATTAAAAATGTATTAATTTTTTGTTTAAAATAGAATTATTTTGTTGAAAAGTCGTTTTTCTCTTAAAAATTAATTTTTTTAGTTGTATATTTAACTTGTTGGTTAATAATTCTTGTATTCTAATGAAAATTATTCTGCTTTGGTAAAAAATGTATCATTTGATATAAAAATCCTTTTGGTTATAATATCTATTTTGGGTTGAAAATGGATTTTTTTATTTTTAATTCAAAACTGCTTGGGTAAAAGTTGAACCCCTTGTTTGAAATTGATTGTTTAGTGTTGAAGGTTTATCGCTTTTGTTGAAAATTTATGTGTTTTGTTGAAGTCTTTTTTTTTAACTTAATTTTTTTAACTTGAAAATTTTTTATTGAAAATTAAACTACTTTATTAGTAGTTGAACAACTATTAAAAATGTATTCATTTTTTGTTTAAAATAGAAGCATTTTGTTGAAAATTTATGTATTTTTTTTAAGTCTTTTTTTATCTTAATTTTTGGAACTTAAAATTGGTACTTTTTTTATTGAAAATTAAAATACTTTAGTGGAAGTTGAACAACTTTATTCAAAGTGAATTATTTTTTTTTTTAATTGAAGTATTTTCTTTAAAAGTAGTTTTTCTCTTAAAAATTAATTTTTTTAGTTAAATATTTAACTTTTTGGTTCAAAATTCTAGTATTTTATTGGAAAGTATTTTTTTTTGGTTAAAAATTAATTTGCCTTAATTAAGGATTCAACTGTGTTTTTAATTCGTCTTTTTTGGTTGAATTCAAAGGTTTTTCATTTGAAATAAAAATGCTTTTGGCTATAATATCTATTTTTTGTTGAAAACGGATTTTTTTATTTCAAATTCAAAACTACTTGATTAAAAGTTGAACCATTTTGTTTAAAATTTATTTTGTTTATGAAGGTTTATTTCTTTTGTTGAAAATTTATGCATTTTGTTGAAGTCTCTTTTTTAAACTTAATTTTTGAGCTGAAAATGTTTTTTTTAATTGAGAATTAAACTACTGTAGTGGAAGTTCAAAAACTTTATTCAAAATGTATTAATTTTTTGTTTAAAATAGAAGTATTTTATTGAAACGTCGTTTTTCTCTTAAAAATTATTTTTTTTCAGCTGAAAATTTAACTTTTTGGTTGATAATTCTTGTATTTTAATGAAAAATAGTCTGTTTTGGTGAAAAATGTATCTTTTTTTATTGAGGATTGAACTTCTTTTTTTGGTTGAATTCGACTTTTTTTCATTTGAAATGAAAATCCTTTTGCTTATAATATCTATTTTGGGTTGAAAATGGATTTTTATATTTTTTAAATTCAAAACTACTTGCGTTAAAGTTGAACTACTTTGTTTAAAATTTATTTTTTTGTTGTTGAAAGTTTATCTCTTTTGTTGAAAATTTTTTAAAGTCTTTTTTTAACTTAATTTTCTTAACTAAAAATTTATTTAGTTTTTAAATTGAAAATTAAACTACTTTAGTGGAAGTTGAACAACTTTATTAAAAATGTATTAATTTTTTTAAATAGTATTTGGTTGAAAAATCGTTTTTCTCTGAAAAATTAATTTTATTAGTCAATAATTTAACTTTTTGATGAAAAATTCTTTTATTTTAATGAAAAGTCTTTTTTGATAAAAAATGTATGTTTTTTTTTTTTTTTTATTGAAGATTCAACTGTGTTTTCAATTCGTCTTTTTTGGTTGCATTCGTTTGATTTTCATTTAAAATTAAAATCTTTTTCGTTATAATATCTATTTTCGGTTAAAAATGGATTTTCTATATTTTAAATTCAAAACTACTCGTTTGTTGAAAATTCATCTTTTTTACAGAAAATTTAAATCCTTGGTTCAAAACTTTTTTTCAACAATTTTTTATTTAAAATTCAACTGTTTGGTTGAAAAATTATTTTTCGCTTTTGAAAACTAAATTTTATTTCGAAAATTGAACTTTTCGACCTAAACATTCATTGGTGTAAATGGGAAATTTAATTATTTTGTTGATAATTTAACTTTTTTGTTGAAAATTCATCTTTCCCCAAATCTCATCTGTGTTCGAAATTACGACAATTTTCTTGAAAATTCAATTTTGTTTTATCTTTTGATTGAAAGTTCAATTGTTTTATTGAAATTGCAATTTTTTGCTCTAAAATTGATATTTTTGTAAAAAATTCAACTATTTGGTTGAAAAATCATTTTTCGCCGTTGAAAATTAAATTTTTATGAGCTAAGAAGTCATTAGTGTAAGTTGGAAATTTAATGATTTTGTTGGAAATTTAACTATTTTCTTCAAAATTAATTTTTCTTGATCGAAAATCTTCTTTGAATGGGGATTCAACTTTTTTTAGAAAATTTGTTTTCTTTTTGTTGGTTTTTTGTTGCATTAAACTGTTTTTTCTTTTTAATTATAATTCTTTGTGGTTGAAATATCTATTCAACAATATATTTTTGATTGAAAATTTATTTATTTTTTTACTGAAAATTCAACTTTTTTGTTAATAATTCTGAATTTTGTTGAAAATGTGTCTCTTTTTGTTGTTAAAAATACAGCTGTTTTTTTAACTTAATCTTCTTTGATTAAGAATACGACTTTTTTTAATTTGACTTTTTTGGTTGAATTCAACTGTTTTTAATTTAAAATTAAAATCCTTTTGGTTTGAAACATCTGCTATTAGATTTTTGGTTGAAAATTAAACTAATTTAGTCAAACTTAAACACTTTATTAATTAATTTTTTAGTTGGATATTTAAATTTTTGATAAAAAATTCTTTTATTTTTTTGGTTGAATTCGACTATTTTTTATTTAAAATTAAAATCCTTTTGTGGTTGAAATATGTATTTTGGGTGGAAATTTTACTTTTTCATTTTAAATTCAAAACTACTTGATTAAAATTTGAACCCATTTTTTCAAATTTATTTAGTTGCTGAATGTTAATTTTTTAGTTGAAAATTTACCTTCTTATTTCAAAATTTTTGTATTTTAATAAAAAGTAGTATTTTTTTTGTAAAAAATGTATCTTTTTTGATTAAGGATTCAACTGTGTTTTTAATTCGTCTTTTTTGGTTGAATTCGACTGTTTTTCATTTAAAATAAAAATCCTTTTGGTTTGTTTAAAATGTAAATATTTTGTTGAAAAGTAGGTTTTTTCTTGAAAATTAATTATTTTAGTTGAATATTTAACTTTTCGATCTTTTTTGGTTAAAAATTAATCTGCCTTGATTGAGAATTCAACTTTGTTTTTAATTCGACTATTTTTCATTTCAAATTGAAATCCTATAGCTTGAAATTTCTATTTTGGGTAGAAAATGGATTTAACAAAAATTTTTGATTCCAAACTACTTTGGTAAAAGTTGAACCACTTTATTTATTATTTTATTATTATACTATTATTATTTATAATTAAAAATTACTTTACTTAGTTGAAGTCTTTTTTTTAACTTAATTTTTTGAACTGAAATTTTTTGTATCTAAAATTAATCTACTTTAGTCAACGTTAAACAACTTTATTAAAAATATATTAATTTTTCATTTAATATTGAATTATTTTGTTGCAAAGTCGTTTTTCCCTTGAAAATTAATTTTTTAGTTGAAAATTTAACTTTTTGGTTGACACTTCTTGTATTTTAATGAAAAGTAGTCTTGTTTTGTTAAAAAATTAGTCTGTTTTGATTGAGGATTCAACTTTGTTTTTAATTCGTCTTTTTGTTTGAATTCGACTATTTTTCATTAAAAATTAAAATCCTTTTGGTTATAATATCTATTTTGTGTTGAAATGGATTTTTTTATTTTTAGTTCAAAACTGCTTGATTAAAAGTTGAACCACTTTGTTTAAAATTTATTTTGTTTATGAAGGTTTATTTCTTTTGTTGAAAATTTATGCATTTTGTTGAAGTCTTTAGTCAAAGTTAAACTACTTTATAAAAAACCTATTAATTTTGTTGTTGAAAATTTTAAAGTAAAAATAGAATTTTTCTTTCTTGAAATATCTACTATTTTTCAAATTTATTTTTCAAACTGAAAATGTAACTGTTCCATTTTGGGCTGAAAATTGATTTTTTTATTTTAAATTCGAAACTATTTGACCAAAACTTAAACAACTTTTTTTGAATTTTTACATTCTCATCCTAAGCTAAAATTGCGCGCCCTGGAAATACCTACAAATTTGTAATTAATCACTTTTCGGTAGGATGCGTAGTTTTTGTTTTTAGTCGTAAAAAACAACATTAAAAATTAAAAAAGTAAATAAAAAATGTTTGAGCTAACGTCACAAGCTACAAAAAAAATAAGATCAAACTTGTTTATCCAAAAGTGCGAACTAAAATTAACAGACCACAGTTGTTCGCCTAAAAAGATATATAAATTTATTATTAATCTTTTCTCGATGGGACGAGTAGATTTCCTTTAATCGTAAAAAATAAGATTAAAAATAAAAAATTTAATTTTTGGAAAAATTTTAAAAATTGAAATTTTTGATAAAAATTTGAAAATTTGTTTGAAGGTTCATACATTTTTTTTGTAAATTCGCCGTTTTATAGAAAAATAATATTCTTGGTTGAAAATTCAACTTTATGGTTGAAAATGAAACGGTTTGCAAATTAGTCTCCTTTGGTTGAGAATCAACCTTTTTTTTGTTGAATTCAACTGATTTTTAATTAACAATTTTTTTAAATTCTTGAAATATCTACTTTCTTAAACTATTTTTTGAAACTGAAAGTGTAACTTTTTCCATTTTGGGTTGAAAATGGATTATTTATTAAAAATTGAACTAGTGAGGTAAAAGCTGAACCGCTTTATTGCAAAAATTTGTTGTGAAGTTCATATCTTTGGTTAAAAAATGGTGTATTTTGTTGAATTCTTTTTTTTGTGTGTTAAAAATTAATTTTTTTAGCTGAAAGTTTAGAAATTGGCTTGAAAATCTCTCTTTTTTTGTATTGAAAATTCGTATTTTTTTTAGAAAATTACTATATTGTTGAAAGTTATGTTTTTTTCTGTTCAAATATCAACTAATATATTTTTCGTTAAGAATCCATTTTTTTAATTGAAAATTGAAATTTTCGGATGGAAAATTAAAATGTTTTGGTTGAAGTTTTATCTTTTTGTTTGCAAATTTGCCTATTTAATTCGGCTATTGCTACCGAAATTTCGGTACAAATAGCCAGAGCCTAAGTTAAAACAAACTTTAAATTTTTGCAGATTCCAAACAAAAAATTTAGAAGCTTTTTAAGAATTATTGTGAAAGGCTTTAAAATAATAAAAACACTATCTTAAGATTCCTATGAAAATTAAAAATGATTTTTTATTTGCAATCATTATTTTAAGAAAGTATTTAAAAAATTTAAAAAGATTTGCAAAATTGTCAAAAAAGAATCTGAAATACTTTAAGGAAATGTTTAAAAATTTACAGAATTTTCTAAAAATTTTAGAAGAAAATCGATAAATATCTTTTCAAATGAATCGAAATTTTCATACCATTTTTTAAAAATCCTACAAATTAAAAAAAAATAATTACAATTAATTACAAATCTTTTAGATTTGAAAAAATTTAAAACTTCTAGATTTCTCAATATTTTCAAATAAATAAAAAAGCGGATTATTTTTTTTAAAATGAAAATATTTTTTAGTTCAAATATTATCTATTACATTTTTTGTTGAAAATGAACTTGTTTGTTGAAAATTTATATTTTCGGGTGAAAATTCGCCGTTTTGTAGAAAAACCCGACTGGTTGACTCGCAAATTCAACCATTTAGTTGAAAATCCCACGATTTGATACAAAATCCAACTATTTGGTAAAAAATTTACCGCTTTTGTAGTCAATTCTGCAGAAAATTCTTCTTTTTTTTGAATATTGAGTTTTTTTAATAAAAATATAAATGTTGAATTTTTTTATATAATTGATCTTGTTTAGTTTAAAAACTTAAATATTTGGTTGAAAATCTATGTAATTTGTTGAAAATACGTCTTTTTTGGTCGAAAATTTAGTTTTTTTGTTCAAAATTTATGTATTTTGTTGAAACTTTGTCTATTTACAAAAAATGTCACTGTTTTGTCATTTTTTGTTTAAAAATTCAATTGTGTTCTACAAAATTGTTTTTTTTTTGTTTGGAAAATAAAAAATTCGGTTGCAAATGTCACTAACTTTATTAAAAATTAAACTTTTTTTTTTAAATTCAACTGTTTTGTTCATCTATTGTCTTTCTGGATAGAAAGTGCGTACAGTCGGATTGAAAAATCATATTTCTTAGTAAAAAGATCGTTTTTCGCAGAAAATTGATCTTTCTTAATTAAAAATGAAACTTTAATTAATAATTTGAATTTTTGAATTAAAAATTCAAATAACTTCTATAACGTCGTCTTTTTTGCTTGAAAAATCAAGTATTTGATTAAAAATTAAATTTTTTGTTAAAAATAAAATGTTTGGTTCAGAGTTTAATTTTTGAAAACTTAACAATTTGATAGACCTTTTTTTTCCTTCTTTGCAGCAAAATCTTTTTTGGTTGCAATTCAATTTTTCTTTTTAAAAAATTTTTTTGTAGAAAATTAGACTTTTCGGCTTGATGATTCCACAATTTGGCGGATTTTGTTATTTTCTCTCAGAAAAATCTTTCTTCATTTCGAATTAAAAACCAAATATTTTCTGAAAAAACTTTTTTACTTGAAAAATCAAGTATTATGTGTTTGAAAACTCATCTTTGTAAGTTTAAAACTCAACAACTTAATTAAAAAGTCAATTATATCATTGAAAATTTAATAATTTTGTTGAAAAGTTACGTTTTATTAATTAAAAAGCCATTTTTTTGGTTGATGTGAATAAATAAATTTAAAAAATATTTTAATTTCAATCTAAATTGTTTTACTTCGTTTTTAAAATATTCTATGTTGAAAATTGATTTATGAAATTGGTTTTCAGCCACCCTGAAAAAATAAAAACACAATCTTAAGTGCATTAATTACATTTTTTCCTGAAAACCGTTTGTTTTCAAGAAAATCTATGTCAAAAGTTCTTTAAAACAATTTTTCTCCACAACTTTCAGCAATGCAATTTAAAAATCCCGCTCTCTTGCGACAGTGCTGCTCTGTGTCGACTGTTGAAATCAAAATATATACGCGGGCCGCGGCATCTTCAGAGTCTAGAACGCCTCACGCCCTTACACACGTGTAAAGAGAGAAGCGTGATTAATTTTGCAAACCAAAACGATTTTTACACAAAAATCCAACCCTTTATAGTGTTATTTCTTTGTTTTTGTTAAAGAGCTACTTATAGTTATATCAAAATGTTTTGGGGTAAGTGAATTTGTCGTTAAACCTATGAAAAGCCTGAAAAATTGCCGGTAGCACGTAAATGGCGTCGCCATGTGGCCATAAAGAAGTTTTCAAAAATAATTCCTTTGTTTCCTCAACATGGACCAAGTAACAATATCACGATTTTATTTTTTGAAAAAAAAATGATCATATTCAAACAAGTCAATGCTTGTGATTCCTTTTTAATTTGCAGAAATACACATGGAAGCGAGCAACTTTAACCGTCACTTGGAAAAGTTTCTAGTCAAATTTGTTAACTAAATTGAGTTTTAAATTCAATTTTGATCACTATTTTCGACAAAAATTCGCAATCTATTGATTTTTCATAGAAATATGTTGCATTTCCTTAAGTCAAAGTTAAAAGCGATAAAATTGTTGGCAGATATAACCTCAAATACATTCTTGAATTTCCGATTTTTGTGATTACTTTTGGAGTTGTTAGTCATCTTTGCTTTCAAGTGTTAGGGATATTAAATTTGTTTGGATTTTGCCCTAATTTAACTGATAGTTCATTTATTTAGTATTGAAAATTTAGATCTTTAATACATTTTCAGGTTAAAATTCGAATTTTCCGTCAAAAGGGTGATAAAAGTCATAATGTTGCAATTATGTGTACGTGATATTAACTGTAAATTTAGAAGAGAGAAACTTTTAAATGATTTTTTTTTTCTAATTAAGTCTGAAAAATAAAAATATTTTTTGGGCGACAAAGACATTGTTTAATTTTCTTTTCAGGTTTGATAATGGAACCAAACAAACGATACTCTCAACTCGTTGAGAGATCGTTTCATCTTTCTATGGCGAGTTTGGATGTCACAGGAGCCAGTGAGTATTTTTAATGATCTTTTTGTGAATTAATTGAGGTGAATTTATTTCTTCGTCGAACTTTTTTCAAATAAAAAATTGTGTGTACCTGAAAATCTCAGGAAATTTTCTTAAATTGCAATATAAAATTAACTACCAATGATTCCTCATTTTGGTAAAAGTAACTTTATATTAATGTATTTAACTTTTTTTTTAATTCGTTGTTTCTTTTTTAATTAATTATTTTTAACTAAAAACTTAACTGTTCAATTTTTTATTGAAAAATATAGTTGATAGTTCCTCTTCTTGATAGAAATAATTCTTCTCGGTTGAAAATTCATCTCTTTGGTATATTTTTTATTTAAAATTCAACTTCCAGTTGAAAATTTGTAATTTTAGTTATTAAATTCATCATTTGTTTGAAAATTTAACTAATATCTCAATTGAATATTCTATCATTTTAGTTAAAAATTTATTTTTTGTTGGAACATAATTTTCTTTAATTGGCATTTTAATGATTCAATTTTTGGTTGACCCTGTGATTTTTAGAATTCTTAATATTTAAAAATTTGAAATTAAGAATTTTGCAATTTATGTATTCCAATATTAGAAAAAAGTCTAGGGCAGTATGAATAGCTTTTTTTTTACAGAAATTTAATTTATATTTATGGAAAATCAAATGATTTCTACATATTTTAATGGGTTTTTACTATTTCTATAGATTTCTAATTTTTTAGGAGTTTTAACGAATCTCTAGAGAACTTTAGGGAATAAAGTAAAAATTGTATTTTAAGTGATTTATACGGATTTCAACAACTTCAAATAATATGAATTTTATTTAAAAAATTCAAAAAATTTGAAAGATTTTAATTTATTTTGAAATATTCCAAATTTCAACAATCTCAAACGCTATAAAAATATAATCATTCAACTTTTGGTTGAAAATTTATCTTTTGGTTATATATTTTTTCTTTCGTGACTGAAAAATCTTTCTTCGTTGAAGATTCACAATATTAACTAAAAATTCATCTCTCTAGTTAAAAATGTAACTATTTTCTTGAAATTTCGTTTTTGTTTAGTTGAAAACTAATTTTTTTGATTGAAAATTTATATATGTTTTTTAAATTCGTTTTTTTATTGTTCAGAATTTTTTTATTTGAAATTGAAGGAATCCAGTTAAATATTCCATCATTTTAGTTGAAAATTCGGTTTGTTTGGTAGAAAATTAATGTTATTGGTTGAAAATGCATCTTTTTGGTTTAAAATTCCATTATTCCAGTTAAAGATTCATCAATTTTCTTCACTTATATACGTAATTTTTGGAAGTTCGCAAAAACTTTCTCCTGAAGATTATCTTTTCAATTATAAATTTTATTTTTTGATTTAAAATTTAATAATTTTCCTAAAAATTCAACTTTTTGGTTAAAAATTATTATGCTTTAATTGAGTATTCAACTATTTTCTTTGAAAGATTTCGTTGAATTACTTTGTTAAGAAATCATTTTATTGTGTGTTATTTATATTTTTAGTTGAAAATTCATCTCTTTTGTTAAAAGTTGAACTATTTTGTTGAAAATTAATATTTTTAAATTGAAAATTCAACTTTTTGGGTAAAACTTAAAATACATTTTAAATATTTTTTGTAACTTTAACTGTGTGTTAAACTTTCATTTTTGGTTAAAAGTTGAACTATTTAGTTAAAAATTTGTCCTTTTTTGTTGAATTTAATTTATTGAATATTAGGATTGTTTTCGGAAATTTATTTTTTAAACTGAAAATTTGTCAATTTCATTTTGTGTTCATAAAGTATATTTTTTAGTTGAAAATGTATTGGTTGAGAATTTAACCTTTTTGTTCCAAATATTTTTTGTTAGTTTAATTCAACTGGATGAAAATTTGACTTTTGGTAAAAAATTAATCTTTTTTGGTAAAAAAAAAGTTATTTTTCTTGGTTGAAAATGAAATTTTTAATAAAAAATTTAACATTTCGAGATGGAATGCAGCTGCCATATAAAAAACTGGCTTGAAAATTCTACTGCTTTTATTAAAATTTTAATATTTTCTGCCTGAAAACTCGAAAATTTGGATGGAAATGCATCTTTATAAGTTAAAAATTCCATTATTTTAATCAATTTTTTGTCGAAAATTCAACCGTTTGTAAAAAAAAACTCCGTCCTTTTGGATTGAACATTCCTTATTTGGAGTAGAATAGTCATTTTTCTTCGTTGAAAATAAACATTTTTTTTTAAATTCATATTTTTGGTATAGTTCAACTATTTGGTTAAAAATCTTCCTACTTTAAGAAAATTGAACTTATTCGTAAAAAAACTATTTTTTTTTGTTTTGAAAAGTCATATTTTTTGTTTAAAAATTCGTCTTTGGCTTAAAGTTTCAACAATTTAGATACATTTCAATTTCTTTCTTGAGTGAAAAATCTTTATTTGCTGAAAAATTATTTTTTTTTTTATGAATTTCATCTTGATTTTATTAAAATATATACTGACACTTTTTTGTTCAGAATTTGCCTTTTTAGGTTGAAAATTCAAGTATTTTGTTAAGAGGCCATATTTTATAGAAGAAAAGACATTTTTTAGTTTCAAATACATTTGAAATTTATATCTGAATTACTGTTTCATTCCGTTTTTAAAAGATTCTATGTTAAAAGTATTACAAGATTAAAATTCTGGTAATTAAATATTGATGATCAAGGAAAATAAAAAAATTAGTTAAGGAAAAATCGGAGAATTTTTAAAATGAAGTTTTCGGACACCCTAGTTAATTCTGCTAGCAATAACTAGCAAAAAATTTCTGGAAAATAAAAATGATGTACAAATTATGTTGAAAATTAATTTTTAAACAAAAAATTGAACTATTCTATTTTTTGTCGCAAATTGACTTTTTTTTAATTCATGTGTTTCGTTAAAAATGTATTTATCTGACTGAAAATTTGTTTATCTATTTTTTTTTATTAAAAACTCATTTTTCTAACTTAAAATTAAACTATTATATTTTTTTGAAAATGTATAATTTTGAATTGAAAACTCATCTATTTAGTTGAAAATTGTTTTTTTTTTTCGGTTCAAAATTCATCAGTTTGTTTAAAACTGTATCTGTCTGATTGAAAATTTAACCTATTTGTTGAATTTGTTTTTGATTAAAAACTAATTTTTCTGAATTAAAATTAATAGTGTTATATTTTTTGTTAAAAATTTATAATTTTCAATTGAAAATTCATCATTTAGGTGAAAATTATTTTTTTTTCGTGGAAAATTAATCTTTTTGATTGAAATTTCATTTCTTTTGTTGAAAATTAATTTTGTATTGAAAATTAATTTTTGGATCAAAAATTGAACTTTTTATGTCGATTTTTTTTAATTCATCTGTTTGGTTGGAAATGTATCTGTCTGCTTGAAAATTTAATTATTTCGTTAAAACTTTATTTATTTTTTGATTAAAAATTCATTTCTCTAACTTGAAATTAAAGTGTTATATTTTTTGAAAATATCTAATTTGTAATTGAAAATTTTATTATTTTCTTGAAAATTTATTAATTTTTTATGACAAACTCATTGCTCTGACTTCAAATTAAACTATTATATTTTTGGTTGAAAATGTATAATTTTTAATTGAAATTCATCCATTTAGTTGAAAATTATTCTTTTATTGGTAGAAAATTTATTTTTGTTGTTAAAATTTCATTCTTTTGGTTGAAATTTAATTTGTTATTGAAAAATACTTTTTAAACTCAAAAAATTGAACTATTCCATTTTTTTTCGAAAAATGTGTTTTATTTTTAATTCATCTGTTTGGTTGAAAATTTATCTGTCTGATTGCAAATGAAATGAAACTATTATATTTTTTGTTGAAAATGTATCATTTTTAAAAATGATTCTTTTTTTTTGTAGAAAATTAATGTTTTTTGTTGAAATTTCATTTCTTTGGTTAAAAATTAATTTTTTAAATCAAAAATTGAAGTACTCTATTTTTTTAGATTTTTTTTTAATTCATCTGTTTGGTAGAAAATGTATCTGTCTGATTGGAAATTTAATTATTTTGTTGGCAATTTATTTATTTTTTGATTAAAAACTCATTTCTCTAACTTAAAATTAAATTCTTATATTTTTTGTTGAAAATGTATTATTTTTAAAAATGATTCTTTTTTTTGTAGAAAATTAATGTTTCTGGTTGAAATTTCATTTGTTGGTTAAAAATTAATTTTTTTTTGAAAATTGATTTTTTAGCCAAAATTTGAACTACTCTATTTTTTTCAAAATTTTTTTTAATTCATCTGTTTGGTTAAAAATTTATCTGTCTGATTGCAAATTGAACTATGTAGTTGAAAATTTATTTATTTTCTTATGAAAAACTCATTTCTCTAACTTAAAATTAATTTTGTGTTGAAAATGTATAATTTTTTATTGAAATTCATCTATTTAGTTGAAAATTATTCTTTTTTTGGTATAAAATTTTGTTGTTGTTAAAATTTCATTTCTTCGGTTGAAATTTAATTTTTTATTGAAAAGTACTTTTTAAACTCAAAAAATTGAACTATTCCATTTTTTGTCGAAAAATGTTTTTTTTTAATTCATCTGTTTGGTTGAAAATCTATCTGTCTGACTGCAAATTGAACTATTTAATTAAAAATTTATTTATTTTTTTTATGAAAAACTCATTTCTCTAACTTAAAAATAAACTATTATATTTTTGTGTTGAAAATTTATAATTTTTAATTGAAATTCATCTATTTAATTGAAAATTATTTTTTTTAAATAGAAAATTAATTTTGTTGTTGAAATTTCAATCTCATTTGGTTGAAAATTAATTTTCTAATCAAAAATTGAATTATTCCGTTTTTTGTCGAAAATTGTCTTTTCTGTTTGTTTAAAATGCATCTGTTTGGTTGAAAATTTAACTATGTAATTGTTTTTTAATTTTTTAAAAATAACAAGTCATTTCTCTAACTTAAAATTAAGCTATTATATATATTTTTGAAAATTTATAATTTTGAATTGAAAAATCATCTATTTAGTTGAAAATAATTATTTTTGTAACATATTATTATTTTTTTTAATATCATTTCTTTGGTTGAAATTTAAATTTTTAACCAAAAATTGAAATATTTAATTTTTTGTCGAAAAATGTGTTTTTTTTTCAGGTTTCAAATTCATCTTGTTTGGTTGAAAATGCACATGTCTCATTAAAAAAATTTTCTTTTTTGGTAGAAATTGAATTTTTTGTTGATATTTAATTTCTTGGTTGAAGATTAATTTTTTATTAAAAATTAATTTTGTAACCAAAGATTGAATTATTAAATTTTTTGTCGAAAATGATCTTTTTTTTTTAATTCATCGGTTTGGTTGAAAATGTCTGATTAAAAATTATTCTTTTTTGGTAGAAATTGAATTTTTTTGTTGAAATCTAATTTCTTTGTTTGAAAATTAATTTTGTAACTCTGATTTTTGTCTGATTGAAAATTGAACTATTTCATTGATATGTTTAAATTAAAAACTCTATATTTTTTCTTGAAAATGTATCATTTTTCATCGAAAATTCATCTATTGAATTTTAAAATCCTACTTTTTTGGAGGAACATTCATCTTCAGGATCGTTTTTTTTTTTTTCTCTTTAAATTGCAGATGATCAGCCGGTTCAAGTAATGTTGTGCTACGAGAACCGAAATTACTTGCTCTGCACACTGAAAAAGGGGACAATTTTTCAAGTACCCTTAGATCTGAATTTCCAAGAAGGGACAAAAATTGCATTCACATGTAATGGTTTCGGCCACGTGCACTTGACCGGTTATCTGACCCTCGACGAAGATCTTGATTTCGGCGACCTCGAGGAGGAGGAAGAGGAGGATGAGGAGGAAGCGCCACAGTTGGTGAAACCAAAAAGAAAAGCTGTCGAGTCACCAGCCGCCACAAAAGCCAGCAAAAAATTGAAGAAGCAAGCTAACGATGACGAGGACTCGTCCGAAGATGACGACGACGACTTGGATATGGATGCAGCAGCAGCAGCAGCAGAGTCCGACTCTGACGACGAGGATCAGACCAAATTGGTGGAGGCTGATGACGACGAGGAGGAGAGTGAAGACGACGACAGCGACGACGAGGACGAGGACGATGATAGTGAAGATGAGGCTGAACCCGAGCAACAAGTCGCCAAGTCGAATAAAAAGAAGCAGAAGCAGCAGGCTCAAAATCAGGCGGGCAAAAAACAGGAGAAACAGAAACTGGTCAATGGAAAGGATTCTTCGAAGCTCGATTTGAGTAAACAGAAAAAGAATAAGTCAGAACAGCAACAGCAGCAGCAGCAGCAGCAGCAGAATTCTCAACAAACAAAAAGGAGAACGATTGAGGGTGGTGTGTTGGTGGAAGATCTGGTGGTGGGAAATGGCGCACCTGCGAAACCAGGTAGAGCCGTGACGGTTTATTACACTGGACGGCTCAAGAATGGAAAGAAGTTTGATGAGACGAGGCAGGGCGATGGATTCAAATTCCAACTGGGCAAGGGCGAAGTCATCAAGGGATGGGATGTTGGTATCTCGGGGATGAAAATTGGAGGAAAGAGACGCTTGACGATCCCAGCAGCTATGGGGTATGTTTTTCTTTTATTTTATTTTATTTTTTTTTAATTTTTATAGACCTTTTAGAACTAACCATTTTTTCCTGCTTTCTACCGTTTTCAAGAAATTTCTCGTTGTTTTCGCATTTAAGGTGGTTGTCGTGACAAAAGTCAGGTGTCTGGAAAAAATAGTTTTTTTCTATGATTTTAAGAATAAAAATCTGCCCGCATCGCGGGTACATTCTCATTGCGCGCGGCCTTCTTCGCTCACAAGTTTGAGCGCGCCTAGGGTGCGCGACGGTTGAGTCTCGCGCTTCGCGCTCGGATATTTATTTATTATTATTATTTATTAAGTTTCTCGAAGCTCGGTAGGCTTTAAGGTACACATTCTCATCGTGACACTCGCGCTGCGCGCTCGATTTCCAAAAGACATTTGTAAACAATTTTTTTTTTTGGATTTTTTTTTTTCTCGTAAATTTCGTCGTTTTTCCACACATTTTTTTTATTTTACTTTTTTCAACGTTATTTTTCACGAATAAAACAAAAAGTACGCGTCCTATCAATAAGTGATTCTTAATGAAATTGTAGATCTTTTTTGGGATAACCATTTTTGTTAATTCATCTTTTTTTTTGTATCCTACATAGTTTGTCCACAAAATGGAATTTTTTATTTTCCATTATTTTTTGTGCAATCAAAATTTGAATTTTCGATTTTTGAAGAAAATACAAAAATTGGTTACGATAATCTTGTAGGGATTTCAAAAAGAAATGTTTTTCTTCTCTTGACCTTTTTTTTCATATCGTGCGTTTTTCGGCTTCAAATTTTGATTTTCGGTTGATTAAAAAAATTTTGAAAACGCTATAACTCTGGGAATTTTCTTTTATCGAAAAAAGTCATAAAGATAAATTGTTTGTTCTTTTCAATACTATAAATATCCGTAAATAGAATTTTCAAATTCAGAAAAAAGTGGTCTCAAAAATTTTCAAAATGCACTCACTTTTTGAATTTTTATCAAAAATGGCTGGTTAACGAACTCGTCCTTTCTTTTAGGGCCTAGAAAAAGTGTGCCAAAGATGGATTTGATTCGTTCATTTTTTCGAGAGTTATCGTGTTTACGGACGGACGGACAGACAGACGCCATCGTGAAAACCTGATTTTCGAATTCAGGGGGTCTCGAAACGTGGAGATGAGAATGTAAAAATATTATATATGTTATTCCAAACAAAATTTTAGCCACGTTTTTGCAATTGAATTTTTTTTTACCGATGCTTCTCACCAATTTTTGAAAAAATTTTCAATTTAGTAATGGTCACCTTAAACCAAATTCGAAATAAAAAAATGCTTATAATTGTATTTGAAACATAATTCGTATTTTCAGAAAGGGCTTAACCTATTAAAGCAGATAAGAGTTCTAAGTCGGTTATATTACTTTGAGAACGGTAACGAGAATGAAAATATTACCGAGAAATTAATTCTCTGAGAATTTATGAGAATCTCAGAATTTATTTTAATCAATAGAAAATTGCATTTTTTCCTTAACTTTTCGGTAGAAAATTCAGCCCTTTTTTTGAAAGTTTGTCTTTTTTTATTTTAGATTTATCTGCTTTAAAAGAAATTAAATATTTTGTTGACAAAAATGCAACTGTTTGGTTAGAAATTAAACTATTATACTATGTTCTTGAAAAATGAATTGAAATATTTTCTGGATAAAAGTTCCACTTTTTAAAAATATTTGTTTTTTATTACAAATTCATCTGTTTTAGTACAAAATTGATCTTTTTTTTTTTAATAAAAATTCAACTATTTGCTAGAGAATTTAACTATTTTGTTAAAAATTCATCCTCTTTGGTTGAAAAAATTCTTCTTTTTGGATTGAAAATTTAATTTTTTTTGGTAGAAATTTCTTCTTTTTTTTTACGAAAATTCAATTTTTGATGTTACTGAGTTAACTGGAATCTTTTTTGTATGAAAACTCAAAATTTTTGTAATAAAAACTTCTTCTGCTTTAAGATAAATTAGATTTTTTTGATAAAAATGCAGCTATTTGCTAGGTAATTGAACAATTTTGTTAAAAAGCCAACCTATTTTGGTTCAAACTTCGTCTTTTTGGATTGAAAATTCAACTTTTTTGGTAGAAAATAATTTCTTGTCAAAAAATGCATAGTTTGGTCGTAAAAACTGGACTATAATCTTTTTCAACAGAAATATCAACTATTTTTTAAAAATTTATTTATTTTTTATTTAAAAATTTATCTGTTATAGAAGAAATTTCATTTTTTTGTATAAAAATGCAGCTTTTTGTTTAAAAATCGTTCTTCTTTGCTTGATAATTCAACTAATTTGTTTAAAACATTGCTTGAATCGCTTTGTTAAGAAATCACTTTTTTGTTAAAGATTTATATTTTAAGTTGAAAATTTATATCGTTGGTTAAAAGTTTAATTATCTTGTTATAAATTAATCATTTTAAATTGAAAATTCAACTGCTTGGGTCAAATTTAAACTACATTGTGAAATTTTTTTTATTGAAGTCTTTTTTGTAAAAACGTTCTTTTTTAGTTTGAAATTTCCTTTTTTTTCGTAAAAATGCATCAGTTTTTTGGAAAATTAATTTTTGATTGAATAGTCATTTTTATTTGAAAATTAAATTTTTGTAAAGAAAATTTGTCTTCTGGTTTGAAGATTTAATAATTTAGAAGAAATTTATTTTTTGAGTAAAAAATCTTTATTTGTTGGAAATTCATCTTTTTTTATTAAAATATAAACTATGACACTTTTTCGTTTACAATTTGTCCTTTTAGGTTGAATATTCAACTATTATGTGAAAAATTCAATTATTTTGTTGAAAATTCCAGTATTTTGTTAAAGAGTTATCTTTTAAAGTAGAAAAAACTTATTTTTTTTGTTTGTTTGAAATAAATTAATATATTGGAAAATTTTAAATTTGTATATGCAACACTGTAATTGCTGAATATGTCTGAACTAGAAAATAAGTTATATTCAACCGCTGATATAACCTGAACCATAAAAATATTGTTAAAAATCATAAATTTTTAAATTCTCCTAAATTCTGTCATCTTCTCGGTTATATAACCTGAACATAAATTCTCGAGAATTTAAGAACTCTAAAAGCAGATATTGGGAATGGTTAAACTGCGGTGCGCCACATGGTGACAAAAATCCGAACTAGAAAAAATGGGTACGCTTTTAAAGATGAATTTTCATTTGCGCATAAAAGTGTTTTAACGATTTTTTTTTGTTGGAATTTTAAGTATTTATTGGAAAGTAGAAATAAGCCTTTATCGGAAAAAAAGGGTTTTAGATGAAATTTCCATCTCATACAGTGAAAAAAAACACATTTTTTGACAGAAATATTTGTCTAAAAAAAGCAATTATTGTACTATTTATTATAATTTTCAACAGATTATAAACATAAATGGACTTATTTTGAAGCAAAAATGGACTTAAAATCAATTTTCATTAATTTATACATGCAATATTTACTACTTAAAAATATGATCTAAAAAGTTAGGTTAGAATTCGTATTTCAATACAAAATGTTTCAATAAGAAAAAAAAACAATACAAAAATAGTCAAAGAAGAATCGGAAAGATTTTTAGGCATTTTTTTTAATGTTGCAGAATAAATGAAGGAAAAATTTGAGTAATTTTTTATTTAGAAAAATGAACTTTAAGAGAAAATTGAAAAAGGTTTTTAAACATAACAAAGGATTTCCTCAAATTTCTAAAAATATTTTAGAAGATTTTAAATAAAAATGTTTCAATTTGGTAAGATTGCAAAATAAATACGAATAGAAATCGGGTAAACTCAAGAAATATTTAGTAGAATTTAAAAGAATTTCGAAAGTTTTCAAGAGAATAAACAAATTTTTTTTTAATTTTCTGGGAAAATTTAGAGGATTGTAAGGTAATTTTTTTAATTTGGAATGATATTTGAAAATTTGGAGAAAAAATCGTGGCAGTTGAAAATATTTTCAGGAATTTAAGGCGTTTTAAATCGATTAAATGTTTGAAAACTCGAAAACATTTTCGAAAATGTATGAAATATTTCTTGATTCCTTTCCAATTTATAACAGTTCTAAACATATTTTAAAAGGACTAGAATTTTTCATAATATTTCGTAAAATCCTATATGATGACAAAAATTCTTTAAAATTTTCTAAATTCTTTTTAAAAATCTTTTAAATTTCCTCAAGAATCTTATGAAAATTATATTTACATAAATTTAAAAACAAGGTGATAATACTTATTTTTTAGTTCTCAATTCTCAGAATTTAATTTCAGCGTGGATTTATTATAGCACTTGGAAAAATAATTTTTGATTAATTCGAGTGTTGTCAAAGATAAAAAAATTTTCGTTAATGGCCTTTCATTAAGAGTGATATACAAATATTAAAACATTTTAGCTTCGTTACAAACTCTAATTGATTAAAGAAATATCACATTTAAGTGTTCGTTATTTCATTGTAATAGAAAGCAATATTTTAGGATTTATCATATTCCTTGTAGCAAGAAAAAAAATTGCCGAATTATAAAATAAATTAATTGTTAAATTCCGATAAATATTTCTGTTGCTAAAATTTAAGTTTGACGAAATTTGAAATATGCAAAAAATAATTAATAAATTATTAATTAAATTGTTTGTCTTATTTATAATTCTATTTACAAGAGATTTTATAAGATTTTACGACAGTTTTATGATTTCTAAGAAAGTCAAGCGAGTTATTGAAAAGTTATTAAAAAAGATGTAATATATTTTAAGAGATTTCAAGGTATTTAAAGAAATTGATTGATTTAAAGAGTTTCAAGAGATGTTAAAGAGCCTAAAGAAAATTGAAAGGATTATGAATTTAAAAGATTTGAATTAATTTGAGTCAATTTTACATTATTTTAAATTATTTCAAAGAAGATTTTAAGACAGTTTTAGTGATCTTAAAGAATGTCAAGCGAGTTTTTGAAAAGTTATGTAAAAAGATTTTAATGAATTTGAAAAAATTCAAAGATTTTAAGGATTTTCAAGAGATTTAAAGGAATTTAAGAACGTTTAAAGTATTTTAAGAGATTTGACTTAATTTCAGTCAATTTCGAGAAACTTTAAAATATTTTAAACGATTGTAAAAAAAAGTTCAACGGATTAAAAAAAAAATCGGAGGAGTTTAAAGATTATTATGAAATCTGACAGAATTTCTAAGAGTTCAAGTGATTTTAAGGAATAACTAGGGACTTGACGGGATTTTAAAGTTTATTTTTAAAGGATTTAAAGGAATTTAAAAATATTTCCAAGATTTTATGTGATTAAAATTAATTTTAGTTTTATAATAATTTTAAGTTTTGAATAATTCCAAATGTGGGGTAAAAGAATAAGAAAGAGTTTGAGACCATTTTTTTAATTTTTCAGGATTTGAAATTGCAAAAGCAATTAAAAAAGCGATCACAAAACATATTGAATTATTTCCAAAAATTTTTAAAAACTGTGTAAGTGAAGTTTTGAAATGAATAACAAATAATTAAAACTTGTAAACACTTTTTAAGAACTTTGTAAATTTTCAAGAAAATGAAACACATTTTTTCACGTTCCTGGGAAAAATTAAAATAATTTTTTATGACTTTTTTTTAACTTCAATAGATTATTTAAAAATGTTTTAAAAGATTTTAAAAAAATGGTCAAAGAAGAATCTGAAAGATTTTAAGGCAATTTTTTTTTTTTTTTTGAAGAATAAATAAAAAATGTAGGGAAAATTTAGATAATTTTTCGAGCACAAGATTAAAAAAAAAAGAATTTTTTTTTATATTCGTGTGAAAATTTGAAATAATTTTTTATTTTGAAAAATGAACTTTTTAGAGATAATTGAAAAAAGGTTTTAAACATATCAAATGATTTCCTAAAGTTTCGAAAAAGTCTTTAGAAGATTTAAAAATAAAATATGTCAATTTGGTAAGATTACAAAATAAAAACAATTAAAAAATCGAGTAAATTCAAGAAATATTTAGTAGAATTGAAGAGATTCGAAATTAATTTTAAAGTTTGAATGATATTTATAAATGTAGATTTTTAAAGATTTCAAAACTAAACTTTAGGAGCTTTAAAATAATTTCGAAAGGTTTCAAGAGAATAAGCAAAATTTTTTTTAAATTGTTGGGAAAATTTAGAAGATTATAAGGTAATTTTCTTAAATTTTGAATAATCGAAAATTTTGAGAAAAGTTCGAGTTAATTAAAAATATTTTCAGGAATTTAAGACGTTTTAAATAGATTAGAAATATTTGAAAACATCTTCGGAAATTTATCAAATATTTCTTGATTATGGAAATTATATTTATATAAATTTAAAAACAAATTGATCATACTTGTTTTCGCCTTTTCAATTCTCCGAATTTAATTTCAATACGGATTTATTATAACACTCTAAATCGTTAGAACCATTTTTTGTAGGAAAAATAATTTTTAACAAATCATTTTATTTTAAGAGAATTCAACTACTTGGTTGGGAGTTGAACTACTTTGTTAGAAATTCTTTTAGATTGAAAATCAGCTTTTTTGTTGAGAATTTAATTGTTTTGTAGACAATTTATCTTTTTAACTGAAAATTCGACTGATTTGTTAAAAATTCGTCTTTTTTATTTGAAAAATTCATATTTGATTGCAAATTCGAGTTTTTGTTTGTTTGTGAAAAATTACTTTTCTTCACTGCAAATTTAACTATTTCATTGTTGGTGGAAAATTCATGTTATTAGAGTTCAAAATTTCTCTCCTTGGTTAAAAATTTAACTACTGTAATCTAGCTGTTTTTTTTTAGAAAATTCCTGTTTTTTTTCATCAACCATTTGGTTGAAAATTAATATTTTCCTATTAAAAATTCGACTGTTTTGTACAACATTTGTCTTTTTAGGTTCAAGAATTCTACTATTTAGTTGTAAATTCAACTATTTTGTACAAAAGTAATTTTTGTTTACAAAGTTAATTCTTTTTAATTGAAAAGTCTACTATTATATTTTTTGCCCTGAATTCATCTCTAAGTCAAAAAAGTTCTGAGCTAGTTGAAAATTTGTTTGTTTAAAAAGTCATCTTTTTTTGGTATAAAATTCAACTATAATTGGTTAAAAATTCGTTTAATTGCTTGAAAATTTATTTATTTCTTTGACATTTTTTTGTTCTTGTTAAAAATTAATTTTCTTCACTGAAAATTTAACTATTCCATTTTTGGTAGAAAATTCATGTTATTACAGATCAAGATTTCTCTCTAAAAAAAACTACAAAATTTCTATTGTATTTTGGTTGAAAATGCTATTTTTTCAAAAGTTTAATTAGTTGAAAATTAATATTTACCGGAAGAAAATTCAACTACTTTTGGTTGAAAAGTAACTCTGATTTGTTTAAAATTTCTTTTTTCTGTATGAAATTCACCTCTTATAGTAGAAATATCATATTTTTTGGTTGAAAGTTAATTTTTTGTTTAAATTGAAAAGCTTACTATTTTATGTTCAGAACTATTTTGAATTTCCATAAAAAATTTAATTACTATTTTGTTCTATTTTTCTGAAAATTTGTCTTTTTTATAGAAAATGATCTTTTTTAAGTTGAAAATTTAACTATTTTGGTAGAAAATTAACTTTTTTTTTGAAAATTCATATTTTCAGGTTTTAAAATTAATCTATTTTTTGTGGATTTAACTAATTTTGTTAAACACACAACTGTGTGGTTAAAAAGGAACTTTTTTGTTTGAAAATTCATGTTTTGGGGTTGAAAATTCAAATAGTTCGGTTTGAAAATTCTTCTCCTTGGCGAAAAAATAATACTTTACGGTTAAAAATGTAATTGTTTATTTGAAATTGAATCTTTGTTGGTTGAAAATTCAACTGTTTTTTAACAAAATTCGTCTTTTTGGTAGAAATTTCGTTCTTTTGGACTCAGAATTCATCTTTATTGGTTGAAAATTTAACTACGTGGTTGCAATTTTAACTTCTTTGTTCGAAATTTAATTTCTTTTGTTGAATTTTTTTTTGGATTAATTTTGTTTTCATTAAAATTGAAATATTCTAATTTTCTTCACAAATTTAATTACTATTTTGTTGTACTTTTTTCAAAATACGTCTTCTTTTTAGAAAATAATCTTCTTGGTTAAAAATTGATCTTTTTGGGTTGAAATTTTAACTATTTTATTGAAAATTCATATCTTCAGGTTTTAAAATGAATTTTTTTGTTTCGCTTATTTTTTTCTTGGTTGCAAATTGAACTCTTTTTGAAAATTCTCCTTTTTGGTCTGTGTTTTCTTTTTTATACTCTGAAAATTTAACTATTTCACTAAAAATTCAAATATTCTGTTTATAAATTATCCCTTAAGCTCGAAAGCTTAATTATTTGGTTATAAATCGAACTGTTTGGTTAAAAATGGATTTTTTTTGTTATTCAAAATTCAACTCTTTCATTGAAAATTAACTTTCTTGTTTGAAAATTCATGTTTTTGGGTTGAAAATTTTTCTCTTTGGCGAAAAATATATCTTACGGTTCAAAATGTAATTGTTTATTCAAAAATTAATTTGTGTTGGTTGAAAATTCAACTATTTTGTGGAAAATTCAACTGTTTCGAACAAAAATCGTCTTTTTGTGAAGAAATGTCATATTTTATAGTTTAAAATGCAATTGTTTACTTGAAAATGAATCTGTTTTAATTGAGGATTCAGAACTTTATTAAAAATTCAACTCTGGCCTTTAAAATGAACCGTATCGTTTATAAAATATCCCTTAAGCTTCAAAGTTTAATTATTTGGCTGTTAATCGAATTGTTTGTTTAAAAATTGATTTTTTTGTTATTGAAAATTCAACTCTTTCATTGAAAATGAACTTTCTTGTTTGAAAATTCATGTTTTTGGGTTGAAAATTCAAATAGTTCAGCTTGCAAATTCTTCTCTTTGGCGAAAAATATATCTTACGGTTCAAAATGTAATTGTTTATTCAAAAATTAATTTGTGTTGGTTGAAAATTCAACTATTTTGTGGAAAATTCAACTATTTCGAACAAAATTCGTCTTTTTGTAAAAAAATGTCATATTTTATGGTTTAAAATGCAACTGTTTACTTGAAAATGAATCTGTGTTAATTGAAGATTCAAGGCATTATTAAAAATTCAACTGTTAGCTTTAAAATGAACTTTTTTATTTCGCTTTTTTTTTCTTGGTTGCAAATTGAACTCTTTTTGAAAATTCTCCTTTTTGGTCTGTATATTTATTTTTATAGGTTGAAAATTTAATTATTTCATTAAAAATT
>NC_046659.1:142266527-142281817 GCF_010883055.1 Belonocnema kinseyi | reverse complement strand
TTTTGTGAAGAAATGTCATATTTTATAGTTTAAAATGCAATTGTTTACTTGAAAATGAATCTGTTTTAATTGAGGATTCAGAACTTTATTAAAAATTCAACTGTTGCCTTTAAAATGAACTTTTTTGTTTCGCTTATTTTTTTTCTTGGTTGCAAATTGAACTCTTTTTGAAAATTCTCCTTTTTGGTCTGTATATTTATTTTTATAGGTTGAAAATTTAATTATTTCATTAAAAATTGAACTATTTTGTTTGTAAAGTATTTCTTGAGCTTGAAAGTTTAATTATTTGGTTGTAAATCGAAATGTTTGTTTAAAAATTGATTTTTTTGTTATTGAAAATTCAACTCTTTCATTGAAAATGAACTTTCTTGTTTGAAAATTCATCTTTTCGGGTTTAGGAGTCAAATTTTTTGCTAAAAAAAATTGAATTTTGATTTTAAAAAGTCTGCATTGTACCACCTAATTTTGATATTCATAATGTGTAATTTATATTTGTTAAATCTTTTTTTTACAGATATGGAAACAAAGGTTCGCCACCAGTAATTCCCGGAAACAGCACGCTTATATTCGATGTCGAGCTGAAGAAAGTACATTAACGTGAAGAAGGGAGTTAATAAGTAATTCAAAGATTTTTCTACCGCCGCCGCACTGATACAAATACTGTTCTGAAAACCTTTTCTTTCCAGTATTCAGATATTGTTTCCAGTATTTAAGAGACAAATAAGTACCGCTTTTTTATTTTAGGAATCGGTTATAATTTGTTACAGGTTTAGAATAATATTTTTTTTTTCCGTGGATTTATATTTTTACCTAGAGACGTGCATGTGAAAAATACTGGCGTTTTCGACAGAGTCCTAAAGTTTGTTATGACTGGTCAAATGTTTTCATTCCATGTCGATTGAGGTACATACATGATATTAATATTGTTTTTCGAGGATGAGATATCCGACTTTGAGGAGCCATGTTCATAAGTAAATGTTCATATACTTTGTAATAAAAGTTTATTCATCTTTCTCATAATTACAGTGAATTATCTTGCATATTCTTTCAAATAATTCACGTTATTTATACAGGTTTCGAGAAATTTTTAATAGATTTCACTAATTTTAAGGAATTTTTTCACAGATTTTAGGGTGTTTTTAAGAATTCTAAGGCCTTTTAATTGGAATTCTTTTAGGGAATTTTAATAGATTCCATGAATTTTTGTTATTAATTATAATTAATTTGAAGTGATTTTAAAGCTTTTGATATATTTTAGGATAAGGAATTTTCTAGAATTTCTGAAAATATGGAACGGTTTTCAGGGTGGTCGTTAGACCGGGAAATAACAGTGAATTTTTTTTTAGCTGGAATTTTACAAATTTGTAGAAGAAAAATCTGTCCACGTTCGATTTCAAGAGTTTTAAAATAATTAGTGGAATTGTTATGATTTTCAATCATGCTACTATTTAGATTACAGTTCTTAATTCAAAATTTTTTTAGTTTAGAAATTTTCCATTTAAAATTTTTATTTCTAAGCTTACATTTTTAATTTAAAGAATTTTTAAAAGCTTTCTTAAACACTTGAACAAATAAAAAATAACAGCCTCTGATGTTGAAAATTTTGGATAAAAACATTTTTATTTAATTAATAATTTTTTGTTTGTACTTTAAGTAATAAAAAGTGAACAAAAACGATTTTAAACCAGTTCAAAATTTAAGAATTTTCAGATTTTAACGTTAATACTTAACCGGTTTCAATTTGAAATTCTTAGTCATTAAAAAAATGTGAAGGTGTGACTGAAAGTTTATAAACTATTTTCAATTTAAAAATAACTTCGTAATAACATACATTATTAATTAAAGGATTTTATTAAATTAAAAATATTGCTTCAGTTTAAAATCTTCAATTTTTAACCCATTCAATTTTTTAATTTTTAATTAAAAAAAAGATTAATTATATGATATTTAGGCAATATTTGAATTTTTTGACATAGAAAACCTGGAATCGTTAAAATTTCGAAGAGCCTTTAAACTTTGAACGTTACAATTTTAATTTTTGTATTTGAAAAATGCTTGATTTGTAAGTGAAATTTAAAAATTTTGATGCATAATTTACAAATGAACATTTGTAGAAAAATTCGAGTAATTTTAAGAGATATTTAGGACTTTTTAAAAAGATTAAAAATTATCATGAAATTTTTAGAAAGTTTTCGTAAAATCTTCTAGAATCTTTTTTCAAAATTTAGTTTAAATCTTTGAAAAACTTTTGATATATCCTCTTAAAATAATTTTTCAAAATTAAAAGTTATTTTTAATTTTCGTATGAATCTTAAGAAAATGTTTTTATTCCTTTGAAACCTTTCACAATTCTGGAAAAGAATCTAATTTTTTTGTTTAAAATTTTCGAAAATCTACATTCTGTTTTGTATTAGGCTATCATTTCAAGTTATACATTAAGTTTGAATTTTTTCTAAAATTTGTAGGATTTTTTGAAAATTGTAGAAAAAATTAAATTCGTAGTTTTTCGAAGATTTGAAGAGATTCTCAAATATTATTTAGAATTCATTTGTAATTCGCCCTCAATTCTTATTAATTTATCCTAAATCCTTTTAGATTTTTTTGAATTCTAAATTCATTCAATTCTACCCAATTCAGATTATTTTTCCATGTTTTTTAATTGTTTTCAATTCACTAGATTGTTTTTTAAATTCAGATTGATTTTTTTATGTATTTCATCTAATTCTTCTAATAACTTTCAAATTTCTTTATATGAAACTTGGAAAACCGGAAAATGACAGTGAATTTATTTTTGACCGGGAATTTAACAAAATTTGTAGAATAAAAATTTTGTCCAAGTTTGATTCCAATCGTTTTTAAATAATTTTCTAAATTGTATTTTTATAAATTATATTTAGTTTATAATGCTCAATTAGAAAATCTCATTTTTAAAATTTTCCATTTTAGATTTTTAATTTTTAAGCATATATTTTAATTTAAAGAATTTTTAAATGCAATTTTAAAGGCTAAACAAAAATTTAGAATTTTTTTAAATCGAAGATTTTTTTAATCAAAAACAGGGTGGCCGCCGGACCGGGAAACCGAGAATTTTACGAATTTTCAGAAGAAAAATCTGTCTTGATAAGAATTGAAATTAATATATAATTTATTCCGATGATTTTATTTTTAAATAGAAATTTTCATTATTCATCAATAATATATTTTTTATTAAGAGTTTTAGGTATTCCTTTATATTATTTTTTATATTAAATTTAATACATAAATTTATTAGTATATTATTTCTAATAATTTTTTCAGTTATTAAAAAATGTAAAGGTGCTTTTTACTATTTTCAATTTAAAAATAAATCCATAATAATATAGTCACAATTAAAGGTTTTTATTAAATTTAAAATATTGTGAGTCTATATTATGTAATTTTCATCCCCTTTAATTTGAAATTTCTTAATGTAGAAAAAGAATAAGTATTTAATATTTAGCAATATTTTACTGTTCATTTAAGACGAGTAATTTGAAACCAAATATTTAGAAGAAAACAATTTAAAACTGAATTTTTTTACATAGAAAGCTTTGAAGCTTTAGATTTTCCAAGAACTTTTAATCTTTAAGCTTTACAATTTTAATTCTATTTAAAAAGTGTTTAATTTATTAGTGAAATTGTTAAATTTTAACGCATAAATAACAGTTGAAAATTTATTATTTGTAGAAAAAAATTGAGTAATTTAAAGAGACACATAGAAGTTTAAGAAGATTCAAAATTAATTAAAAACTTGAAATTATTTCAAGTATTTTAAACGAAGTGTGTTAATATATTTTCAGAAGTTCTAAATATATTTTAAAATTAATCGAAATTTTCCTATAATTTTTTAAAATCCAGCAAATTAAATTAAATCCTTAAAATATTCCATGTTCTTCTTTGATCATTTTTTAAATCTCTTAACATTTTCTTAGACTTTCTGTTACAATAATTTTTGAAAGTAAAAAATAATTTTCAATTTTTTAAAAGAATTTTAATTAAATTTTTATTCTTTTGTAGTCTTTCATAATTCTTAAAAAAAAATTATAAATTTTTTATTTGAAATCTGCAAAAATGTAAATTTTATTTTAAATTCGACTGTAAGTGTTTGAAATTATTTCAAGTTCTAAATTTAATTCGAATCTTTTTAAAATTTTTAAATATCTCTTAATATTACTGTAATATTTTACAAATAATAAGTGTTCTATTGTTATTTATAAATTCAAATTTAATTTTTTTTAATTTGCATGATTTTCTAAACTCAGAATTTAAAAAAAAAAGGAAACTTTCGAATTAAAAAAGATCAATCCTAAAAAAATGGAAAAGCTAGATTTGCAGTGAAAAAAATAATTTTAAACCAAAAAGAAGGCTTTTCCGATAAACAGGTAAATTCTCAACCAAAGATATAAACCTTTAATCCAAAAAATCAATTTTTAACAATGTATTTTAACTTTTACCCAAGTAGCTGAATTTTCAACTAAAAATATAAATTTTGACAAAAAAGTTTTATTAACAAAGTAATTCAAACAAAATAGTTGAATATTCAAAGAAAAATCACTTTTAACCAAAAAGTTGTATTTTGATTTAAAAAAAATGAAATTTCTATTTAAATAGATAAATTTTTAAACCAAAAAGATAAATTCTCAAAAAAATAATTTAATTTTCTGTTCAAAAAGATTGTAGTTGACTTGAATTTTCAATTCAAAAAGACGAATTTTTAACCAGAAAGGACAATTTTAATCAAAAAGATGAAATTTCTCTTAAAACTGATGAATTTTTATTGATAAAGTTTTTTTTTAATAATTGAATTTTCTGTTAATAAAGATTTCAGTTGACTTTTCACGATCAAAATATTAATTTTTAACCAAAAAGGACGACTTTTTAATAAAATTGTTGAATTCTCTACCAAATAGTTAAAAATTATTTTTTTCGATTGAAGATTGATATCTTTGGTTGGAAATTTTTTCGTTTTTGGTTGAATTCAACTTTTTAATTTAAAATTGTAATCTTTTTTTTCTTGGAATTCACCCTTAATTCTTTTAAATTCTTTGGAATTCTCTTGATTTTTTTAATTTACTTGAATCCTTCTAAATTAACTCAATTTTCCTTAATTCAGTGCATTTTATTTAAAAAAATTTAATAGTAAATTGTAGTAAAATATTTAAAAGTAAATAATTTTAAATTAAAATTTCGAAAAACTTTTAACGTTAAAATTAGTATTGTTTTGGTATAATATGATGTCAAATAAATTTTAAAAACGTTTAATTTGTAAACGAAATTGTTGAATTTTTATGTAGAAATAATAATTGAACCTTTATTATTTGAAGCACACATTTTTATAAAATGCTGAAATTTTTCTTTTTATCTTTAAAATCTTGCAGTCTTTTTTGAAAATTCTGAAAATCTCCTAAAATCTTTTTAAATATTCTGTTAAAATAATTTTTCAAAAAGAAAAGTCATGATTAATTCTCCCAGGAATAATTAGAAAATGTTTTTATTCTTTTGGATATTTGCACCGACATTTCAGTGCAAATAGTCAATAATTAAATTTGATTTTTTCTACAAGTAATAAATTTCCAATTTTTATTTATAAATTCAAATTTGAAGGAAATTTGTTTTAATTCGCTGGATTTTCTACAAGTTGTAGGACAAATTCAATTAATCTTAAATGTTATATAGAAGTTCTCAAATAATTTCAAAAATAATTTTAAGTTTGAATAAATTTTAAACAACTTCTAGATTTCTCAAGATATTGAAATAAAATTTTAAAACTTTTCAAGTATGCTTAAACTATTTAAAATAAAAACAATTTAACTTCTAATTTAAGAACTTAAGTTGAAAATTTTTTAATTTTTCTAGCCTAAAATAACTTAATAATATAATTTTGATAATTCTTAAAGTTCATTGATTGATTCTTTAATTTAGAGTATTGAAAATATTAATTTTGATTTATACTTTCAGAACTAAATCTAAATTATTAAACTCTATACTTTATTAATGTTAAAAATTCTGAATTTTGCAGTTCATATGCATTTTAATACAAAATTTTTGAATTGAAAAACTTTTAAACATCAATTTTAAAAGTTTAAGATTCAAGTTTGACTTTGAATGCTTTAATTTGTTTACTTTTTATTACTTTAAATGGAAAAATGTTTAGAATAGAGTTCGATTTTTTAAAATTTTATTGACCGGGAAAAATGTTTGTGAATCGGGAAATTCAGGGAATTTTTAGATGTCTGAAAAAACATTGAAGTTTCAGGATGTTTTTTTTTCTAATTCGTAATATAAAATTAAATAATACTGTTTCTTTGGATATAAATGTAGTTTTATATTTTTGTATTTAACTTTTTTTTTAAGTTTGATATTTCAGGTAGAAAATTAAACTGATCGAAAATTAATCTTTTTGTGTTGAAGGTTCAAGAATTTTTGTAGAAAATTCCACTTTTTGGTTTAAAAATTCAGCAGTTCATTGAAAATTTAATTATTTTGGTAGAAAATTCGACTATTTGGTTGACAGCTCACTTTTTTTGTTAAAAATTATTATTTTCGGGTTGAAAATTTAACTGTTTTATAGAGAATTCGCCTTCTTGTCTTAAAAATTCAAGAATTTGGCTGAAATTTTTGTTCTTTTTGAATGAAAAATCTTTTTTGAATAAAAATTCAACTCTTTTTATAAAAATTATTAGTTGATATTTCAACCACAAAAGATGATAATTTTAAATAAAAAAAAAAACAGTTGTATTCAGGCAAAAATAAGATTTTTTTAATAAAAAAAGTTTCTATTTCTACCGGAAGAGGTGAATTTAAACCTAGAGTTGACTTTTGAACTAGGAAATTTTTTTTTTAGGAAACAAAGAGACAAAATTTCAAGCAAATGTTTGAATTTTCTACAGAATTAACTTTTTTTTTAAACTCATATTTTTAGGTTGAAAATTGAACTGTTGTGCTTGAAAAAATCAACAATGTGATACAAAAATTTAATTATTTTAGTATATAATTCAACTATTTGGTTGACAATTTTTTTTTATTTAAACTCATATTTTCGGATTGAAAAGTGCATAATTTTGGTTGAAAATTCATCTTTGGTTTCTAAATTCAACAATCTAATTAAAAATTCAACTATTTTAGTAGAAAATTCAACTATTTGGTTGAAAATTAACTTTTGTTGTTAAAACCTGATATTTTCGGATAGAAAATTCAACTGTTTTGTAGAAAATTGGTCCTTTTGTGATGAAATTTCAATAATTTTTGTAAAAAATTCAACCGTTTGGTTAAAAATGCACTTTTTATTTAAACTCATATTTTCGGTTTGAAAAGTTAATAATTTTGGTTGAAAATTCGTCTTTGTTTTTTAAATTCAACAATTTAATTAAAAATTCAACTATTTTATTAGAAAATTCGACTATTTCATTGAAAATTCACTTTTTATTTAAACTCATATTTTTGGTTTGAAGATTCAACCATTTGGTAGAAAATTTGTTTTTTTTTGTGTTAAAAATTCAATAATTTTGATTAAAACTTCAACTATTTGGTTGAAAATTAACTTTTTTTTCAAAACCTGATATTTTCAGATAGAAAATTCAACTGTTTTGTAGAAAATTGGTCCTTTTGTGATGAAATTTCAATAATTTTTGTAAAAAATTCAACCGTTTGGTTAAAAATGCACTTTTTATTTAAACTCATATTTTCGGTTTGAAAAGTTAATAATTTGGTTGAAAATTCGTCTTTGTTTTTTAAATTCAACAATTTAATTAAAAATTCAACTATTTTATTAGAAAATTCGACTATTTCATTGAAAATTCACTTTTTATTTAAACTCATATTTTAGGTTTGAAGATTCAACCATCTTGTAGAAAATTTGTCTTTTTGCCTTGAAAATTCAATAATTTTTGTTAAAAGTTCAACTATTTGGTTGAAAATTAACTTTTTTTTTCAAAACCTGATATTTTCGGATAGAAAATTCAACTGTTTTGTCGAAAATTGGTCTTTTCATGATGAAAATTCCACCATTTGGTTAAAAATGCACTTTTTATTTGAACTCATATTTTCGGTTTGAAAAGTTAATAATTTTAGTTGAAAATTCGTCTTTGTTTTGTAAATTCAACAATTTAATTAAAAATTCAACTATTTTAGTAGAAAATTCAACTATTTGGTTGAAAATTAAATTTTTTTTGTTAAAACCTGATATTTTCGGATAGAAAATTCAACTACTTTGTTAGAATATTTCACTATTTGATTGAGAATTCACTTTTCATTTAAACTCATATTTTAGGTTTGAAGATTCAACCATTTTGTAGAAAATTTGCCTTTTTGTGTTGAAAATTCAATAATTTTGGTTAAAAGTTCAACTATTTGGTTGAAATTTAACTTTTTTTTCAAAACCTGATATTTTCGGATAGTAAATTCAGCTGTGTTGTAGTAAATTTAACAATTTGTTTGACATTTTTTCTTTTTGTTTGAAAATTTTTTCATGGTTGAAAATTCCACTATTTGGTTAACAATTCACTTTTTTCAACTCATATTTTCGGTTTGAAAATTCGTCTTTGTTTTTTAAATTCAACACTTTAATTGACAATTCAACTATTTTAATAGAAAATTGGTCTTTTTGTGTTGAAAATTCAATAATTTTTTTTTAAAGTTCATCTATTTGGTTGAAAATTAACTTTTTGTTAAAACCTGATATTTTCGGATAAAAATTCCACTGTTTTGTAGAAAATTGGTCTTTTTGTGATGAAAATTCAATCATTTTTGTTGAAAATTCATCTTCTTGGTTTAAAAACTCAACAATTTAATTGAAAAATTCGACTATTTGGTTGAAAATTAACTTTTTATAAAAACCTGATATTTTTGGATAGAAAATTCAACTGTTTTGTAGAAAAATGGTCTTTTTGTGATGAAAATTCAATCATTTTTGTTGAAAATTCAACTATTTGGTTGAAAATTCACTTTTTATGTAAACTCATATTTTCGGTTTGAAAATTCTACCATTTTATAGAAAATTTGTCTTTTTGTGTTGAAAATTCAACTATTTGGTTGAAAATTAACTTTTTTGTTGAAACCTGATATTTTTGGATAGATAATTCAACTGTTTTGTAGTAAATTCAACCATTTGTTTGACATTTTTTCGGGTTTTTTTTTTAATTGTTAACAATTCACTTTTTTCAACTCATATTTTCGGTTTGAAAATTCGTCTTTGGTTTTTAAATTCAACACTTTACTTGACAATTCAGCTATTTTAATAGAAAATTGGTCTTTTTGTGTTGAAAATTCAATATTTTTTTTTTAAATTCATTTATTTGGTTGAAAATTAACTTTTTGTTAAAACCTGATATTTTCGGATAAAAATTCAACTGTTTTGTAGAAAATTGGTCTTTTTGTGATGAAAATTCAATCATTTTTGTTGAAAATTCGTCTTTTTGGTTCAAAAACTCAACAATTTAATTGAAAATTCAACCATTTGGTTAAAAATGCACTTTTTTTTATTAAAACTCATATTTTCGGTTTGAAAATTCGTCTTTTTTGTTTAAAAACTCAACAATTTAATTGAAAATTCAACTATTTGATTGACAATTAACTTTTCATTTAAAGTCAAATTTTCGGAATAAAAATTCAACTGTTTTGTAGAAAATTTGTCTTTATGTGCTGAAAATTCAATAATTTGTTTCAAAATTCAACTGATTTGTAGAAAATTGGTGTTTTTGTGATGAAAATTCGTATTTTTGGTTTAAAAACTCAACAATTAAGTTGAAAATTCAACTATTTATTTAACAATTCACTTTTTATTTAAACACATATTTTCGGTTTGAAAATTCGTCTTTTTGGTTTAAAAACGCAACAATTTAATTGAAAATTCAACTATTATGGTAGAAAATTCAACTATTTGATTGACAAATGAACTTTTCATTTAAAGTCAAATTTTCGGAATGAAAATTCAACTGTTTTATAGAAAATTTGTCTCTTTGTGCTGAAAATTCAATAATTTGTTTCAAAATTCAACTATTTGGTTGAAAATTAACTTTTTATTAAAACCTGATATTTTTGGATAGAAAATTCAACTGTTTTGTAAAAAATTGGTCTTTTTGTGATGAAAATTCAATCATTTTTGTTGAAAGTTCATCTTCTTGGTTTAAAAACTCAACAATTTAATTGAAAATTCACTTTTTATTTAAACTCATATTTTCGGTTTGAAAATTCAACCATTTTGTAGAAAATTTGTCTTTTTTTGTTACAAATTAACTTTTTATTAAAACCTGATATTTGCGGATAGAAAATTCAACTGTTTTGTAGAAAATTGGTCTTTTTGTGATGAAAATTCAATCATTTTTGTTGAAAATTCATCTTCTTGGTTTAAAAACTCAACAATTTAATTGAAAAATTCAACTATTTGGTTGAAAATTAACTTTTTATTAAAACCTGATATTTTCGGATAGAAAATTCAACCATTTTATAGAAAATTTGTCTTTTTGTGTTGAAAATTCAACTATTTGGTTGAAAATTAACTTTTTTGTTGAAACCTGATATTTTTGGATAGAAAATTAAACTGTTTTGTAGAAAATTGGTCTTTTTGTGCTGAAAATTCAATCATTTTTGTTGAAAATTCATCTTCTTGGTTTAAAAACTCAACAATTCAATTGAAAAATTCGACTATTTGGCTGAAAATTAACTTTTTATGAAAACCTGATATTTTCAGATAGAAAATTCAACCATTTTATAGAAAATTTGTCTTTTTGTGTTGAAAATTCAACTATTTGGTTGAAAATTAACTTTTTTGTTGAAACCTGATATTTTTGGATAGAAAATTAAACTGTTTTGTAGAAAATTGGTCTTTTTGTGCTGAAAATTCAATCATTTTTGTTGAAAATTCATCTTCTTGGTTTAAAAACTCAACAATTCAATTGAAAAATTCGACTATTTGGTTGAAAATTAACTTTTTATGAAAACCTGATATTTTCAGATAGAAAATTCAACCATTTTATAGAAAAATTGTCTTTTTGTGTTGAAAATTCAACTATTTGGTTGAAAATTAACTTTTTTGTTGAAACCTGATATTTTTGGATAGAAAATTAAACTGTTTTGTAGTAAATTCAACCAGTTGTTTGACATTTTTTCGTTTTTTTTGCAAATTTTTTCATGTTTGAAAAGTCAATTTTGTTTTGTTTAAATTCATCTCTTTCGATAGGAAGTTAACCTTGGTTTATTTAAAAAATCGTATTTTTTGGTCTAAGTTTAACTGTTCTTTATTTAAAATTGCAATATTTTGTCAGTAAAATATCAGCTGATGCATTTTTATACCAAAAAAAAAACGAATTTTTATGAAAATAGTTGAATTTTCAACCAAGAAAGATTTTTTAGTCAAAAGGAACTAAAATGTTAAAATTCTTGAATTCTTAAGACAAGAAGGCGACTTTTCTACAAAACGGTTGCATTTTTAATCTGAAAGTATAAATTTTCAAACAAAAAATCAACTAAAAATAATTAATTTTCAACAAAAAATGGAAAAGTTAATATTTCTGGCAAAAAAAATCATATTTAAAGAAGAAAAAATGAATGTTTAACAAAGTATTTCAAATTTGAACCAAACAGATGAATATTCAACTAAAAATTATCAATTTAAAATTAAATTGTTATGTTTAAATAAAAAAGCTCAATTTTCCGTTAAAAAATCATCTTTTTTGGCTCAATTCAACTATTTTCTTGAAAATTCATCTCTTTTGTTAAAAATGTAACTATTTTTTGGAAAATCCTTTTTTTTTGGTTGAAAGTTAATTGTTTTTACGGAAAATTTGACTGTCAGTTGAAACTAAACTATTTTTTTTTAATTATTTTTTTTTGCAAAAATAGAACTGTTTAATTTTTTGTTGCAAATTTAACTTTTTTGTTGAAAAATATTTTTTGGTTGAATTCAACTGCTTATTAATTAAAATTGCAAACTTTGTGGTTTAAATATTAACTGATGAATTTTCAAACCAAAGAAACGAATTTTTAAAGAAGAATTGAATTTTTCAGTCGAAAAAGACAAAAAAATCCAACCAAATTCTTAAATTTTAACACAAAAAGGCGAATTCTCTAAAAAAAAAACAGTTTCATTTCTATTCCGAAAATATAAATTTTCAATCAAAAAGTAAACTAAAAACAATCGTAATTTTTAACCAAGAAAAAATTAATTTTGAACAAAATAATTAAACCTATAACCAATGAAATATTTTTAACAAAGTAATTCAACTTTAAACCAAATAGTTGAGTTTTATACTAAAAACAATAATTTAAAAAAAAGTTGAATTTTTAGATAAAAACGATCTATTTTTTTGTTGAAATTTCATATTTTTTGAGTGAATTCAATTGTTCTTGACCTGAAAATAAGATATATCAACTATAACTTTTTTCGTTAAAAACTAATTGTTGTTGTGAAAATGCAACTATTTGGTTTTAATTTAGACTATTTTGTTAAAAAGTAAACTTCGGTTGAGAATTTAACTATTTTGTTAAAAAAAAATTCTTGTTTATCAATAAATTTTTTTATTAGAAAGTTAATCTTCCATTTTTTATCGAAAATTGATATTTTTTTAGTTCAAAATTCCTCTACTTTGTTGAAAAATCGACTTTTTTTTGTAGAAAATTAATCTATGAAAATTGAGAATTCATCATGTTAATTAAAAACTGATTGAAAACTTAACTATTTTTTGAAAATCTGTTTTTTTTTCATGTTTAAAATCATTTTTTTGAGTTAAAAAATTAACTATTCCATTTTTTGTTAAAAAATAATCTTTGTCATTTCAAAATTGAACTATTATGGTTGAAAATTCATTTATTTTTTTGAAAAGTCGCCGTTTTTGTAGAAATTTCGTCTTTTTGGTTGAAAATTAATTAATTTTCTGAAAAATGCATTAATTTGAAATATAGAAAGATCAAATAAAATTTAAAACAATATATTATTCAAATTCTTGGACTTTGGGGACAAATTCAATAAATAATAAATAATTTTACTAGTAATATTTATTTCAAGCTTTTCAAAATTAAAAATATTAGTTACTTTTTCAAATGAACAAAAAAAGAATTCATTTTACATAATATTACTTTTTCTACACATTTAGATATTTACAAAAAGTGAAAAATAAAGCATTATTTATAATAAAACGTACTATAAAAAATTATACCCGGAAATCCTGGAATTATAAAAAAAAAATTTTCCATGGTTTGAGTAGACTCAAAAAAGTTACAATTGCGATAAATATCTGAAGATAAATAAATTCTAACATAATGAATTACCCTAGAATACAAATAACTCAAAATTAGTTTAAAAATTTCGAATTCAAACATTACAGGTACATATTTTACGCACCATTTATTCAAATTCATAATAATTGAGGCTGGACTTTTATATAATTTTTTTTTGTATTTACAATTAAGGAAAAATCGAGTTTCTGAATGGAAAGTTAAAAATTGAAATTAAAGTGTTCATTAAATGCTGTCGAATAATTGGAAAATCGTAGAAATTGCTGTTTTTAATCGACTTTCATAACGTCGTCGCCATCCTTCCATACCATTTTGCAGACTCCATTTTTACATTCTTTGACTAAAGTTGGTGGTTCCTTTTTCTCTCCTTCTTCACCTTCCTTTTTGCGATACCAGAATTTTAATAGAATCGGCTGAATAAGAAATCTGAAGATGAGGAGTAATATTGGTATCACGACGCAAGGAATACACGCCATTTTTTCCTTTTAGATTGAAGGATTCTAAAATATAAATTTCAATTTTTGTAGAAAGAAGTGCCATAATATTATCAGATTTCACGCATTTAAAGTTTTTAAGTTAATTAATTTATTTTAAACGCAAAAATGTCTTTTATACTATTTAAAATGGCTGCTTTAAGAAACTACTTGAATTTTCAAGAAAACAATTTAATTTTTAACAGAATAGTTCAATATTCAACATAAAAAAACATAAATTCACAAAAAAAAAAGGTCATGGATTATGATTCAATCATAAAATTTGAAATTTATACAAAAAATAATAATTTTAAAACGAAAAAGACGAATTTTCAACCAATAAAGATTTTTTATTTAAGAAATAAATAAAAATGTGTCTAAATTTTAAAATCTTTATGCCAAAAGACGAATTTTTCCTGCAAAGATTTATTTTTCAAACCAAAAATATGACCAACAGAAAATAAAGTTTTTTACGAAGTGGATGCATTTTTATCCAACAGAAGTGAAATTTTAAACCAAGAAAAAAATCATTTTAAACCAAAAAGAAGGGTTTTCCGCTAAACAGGTGAATTTTCAACCAAAGATATAAGCCTTTAATCCAAAAAATTAATTTTTAACAATGTGTTTTAACTTTGACCCAAGTAGCTGAATTTTCAATTAAACATATAAATCTTGACAAAAAAGGTTTATTAACAAACTAATTCAACCAAAAATTTCAAACAAAATAGTTGAATATTCAAAGAAAAATCATTTTTAATCAAAAAGTTGCATTTTTATTTTTAAAAAAATAATGAAATTTCTATCTAAACAGATGAATTTTTAGATCGAAAAGATAAATTAAAAAAAAATCTCGTTTTCTGTTCAAAAAGATTTTAGTTGACTTTTTACGATCAAAATATGAATTTTAAATAAGAAAAAAAGTTTATACGAAAAAAATTTAATTTTCAATCTAAAAAGACGATTTTTTAACCTAATAGTTGCATTTTTATTAAAAAAAAGGTAAATTTTCGTTTAAAACAGAAGAATTTTTAATTATTTATTTATGATAAAAAATTTCATTTTTGATTGAATTTAACTTTTTAATTTAAAATTAAAATCTTTTTTGGTCAAGCATTAAACTGCTTTGTTAAAAATTAATTTTTTCGATTGAAGATTCATATCTTTGGTTAGAAATTTTTTCGTTTTTGGTAGAATTTCAATTTTTAATTAAAAATTTTAATCTTTTTCGGTTGAATTTTAAACTACTTTGTTAAAAATTATTATTTCCGAATGATGATTCATTATATTTGGTTAAACATTTTTCGTTTTTGATTAAATTTAACTTTATAACTTTTAATTAAAAACTTTTTTGAATTCATATTAAACTAGTTTGTTAAGAATTAATTTTTTCGATTGAAGATTGATATATTTGGTTGGAGATTTTTTCGTTTTTGATTGAATTTAACTCTAATTAAAAATTAAAATTTTTTTTGGTTTAATATTAAACTATTTTGTTAAAAATTTTTCGTTTTCGATTGAATTTAACTTTATAATTTCAAATTAAAATTTTTTTTGGTTGAATATTAAACT
>NC_046659.1:142265365-142266427 GCF_010883055.1 Belonocnema kinseyi | reverse complement strand
TGGCTGAATTCAACTTTTTAATTTAACGTTGCAATCTTTTTTGGTTGAATATTAAACAATTTTGTTTAAATTTATTTTTTCGATTGAGATTCATTATTTTTGGTTACAAAATTTTCGTTTTTGATTGAATTTAACTTCATTAAAAATTTAAATCTTTTTTGGTTGAATACTAAACTACTTTGTTAAAAATTAATTTTTTCGATTAAAGATTCATATCTTTTATTTTTGATTGAATTTAACTTATTAATTTAAAATTTAAATCTTGTTTGGTTGAATATTATATTGCTTTGTCAGAAATTAATTTTTTCGATTGAGATTCATTATATTTGGTTAAAATAATTCATTTTTAGTTGAATTAAACTATTTAATTTAAAATTTTAATCTTTTTCGGTTGAATTCTAAACTGCTTTGTTGAAAATTAATTTTTTCGAATGAAGATTCATATCTTTGGTTCGAATTTTTTTCATTTTTGGTTGAATTCAACTTTTTAATTTAAAATTGTAATCTTTTTTGGTTGAATATTAAACTACTTTGTTAAAAATTCATTTTTTCGATTGAAATTTACTATATTTGGTTTAAAAATGTTCGTTTTTGATTGAATTTAACTTTTTGATTTAAAATTTAAATCTTTTTTGGTTGAATTTTAAACTGCTTTGTGAAAAATTAATTTTTTTCGATTGAAGATTGATATATTTGGTTGGAAATTTTTTCGTTTTTGATTGAATTTAACTCTTTAATTTAAAATTAAATTTTTTTTTTTGGTTTAATATTAAACTAATATGTTTAAAATTAATTTTTCGATTGAAGATTGGTATCTTTGAATTAAAATTTTAAATCAAAAATTAGAATAATTTTCGGTTGAATTCTAAACTTCTTTTTTGAAAATTATTTTTTTGAATGAAGATTCATATCTTTGGTTCGAAATTTTTTCATTTTTGGTTGAATTCAAATTTTTAATTTAAAATTTAAATCTTTTTTGGTTGAATATTAAACTACTTTGTTAAAAATTAATTTTTTCGATTAAAGATTCATATCTTTTATTTTTGATTGAATTTAACTTAT
>NC_046659.1:142244137-142265265 GCF_010883055.1 Belonocnema kinseyi | reverse complement strand
TTAAACTGCTTTGTTGAAAATTAATTTTTTCGATTTAAGATTTATTATATTTGGTTAAAATTATTTTGTTTTTGATTGAATTTAACTTTATAATTTAAAATTAAAATTTTTTTGGTTGAACTCTAAATTTCTTTCTTGAAAATTAGTTTTTTCGAATGAAGATTCATATCTTTGATTCGAAATTTTTTCATTTTTGGTTGAATTCAACTTTTTGATTTAAAATTGTAATCTTTTTTGGTTGAATATTAAACTACTTTGTTAAAAATTCATTTTTTCGATTGAAATTTACTATATTTGGGTAAAAAAATTTCATTTTTGATTGAATTTAACTTTTTGATTTAATTAAAATTGTAATCTTTTTTGGTTAAATATTAAACTACTTTGTTAAAAATTCATTTTTTCGAGTGAAATTTACTATATTTGTTTAAAAAATTTTCGTTTTTGTTTGAATTTAACTTTTTGATTTTAAATTTTAATCTTTTTTGGTTGAATTTTAACAGCATTGTTAAAAATTAATTTTTTCGTTTGAAGATTCATATCTTTGGTTTAAAATTTCTCCTTTTTGGTTGAATTCAACTTATGAATTCAAAATTTTATCTTTTTTGACTGAAAATGCAATAATTTTATTTTAAAAGTTGGGAAATCGAAGAGTCTTCAATCGAATTCAATACGGTACCCGCATTAATTTTACATAAATATGAATGATTGATTCATCAGGGCATTCAGAACATTAAAATTAAATTAAACGAGAGTTGAATTTTGATCTAAAAAAGATGACTTTTTAAGAAAATCCTTAAAAATCAAAATAAAAAGATTTATTTTCCGATTAACATTTATATCTGGTTGAAAAATTGTAGTTTTTAGATTAATTTAACTTATTAATTTACAATTCAATTTTTTAAAATTATCTGTGTTGGGCATTCATTTTTTTTATTGTTGAACTACTTTTTTAAAAATGCATTTTTTCTTGGAGATTCATCTCTAGCTGAAAATTCTTTTTTTTTTTTTTTTTTTTTTTTAAACTGGAAATGAATCTATTTGGTTAAAAATTCATATCTTTTGGTTAAGTTCAACTTTCTTTTGTTTAAAAATCAAGTCTATTTTGTTGGAAAAGGTACTATTTTGTGGAAAATTCGAGTTTTCTTTTTGAAAATTCATCTTTTTTGGTTGAAAGTTTTAGATTTTGTAATAATTCCGCATGGAAAACTACAAATTCGCATGGAAAATAAAAAACTTCAAAAAAAAAACTCATAAAAATCGAAAGCATCAAAACATAATCTTAATTTTTTTTGGTAAACAATTACGGAATGCAAAAATTCTCCTTTTATATATATATATATTTTAATATAACCTAACCTCAAAACTGTATAAACGCCATAAACTCTAGAAATACGAACATCTTGAAATAAATTTTTGATGAGCAGTTAACACAAATATGATTAAAGAAAATTTGGAAATTTAAAATATTGTTCATTTATAAGCAATATTATATCACTTTAAATATAAACAAACTTTAGATAATGTCCTTTTTACAAAAAATAAATATCTTTTTTATTAATATGTAATATAAATTAAAATAAATACCTTGTTTATGGAGGTTTTAAGATTTACAGAAAATTTTCTAGACGACGGAAAATTTTACAATATGTTAAATGAATTTTGTATTTCTTTACGACTCTTTTAACTGTTTTTATATTCTTGACAAGAATGAAAAAATCAATGAAGTCAGCTGATTGTCATCTCCAGCTGTAATTTTATCACCAGATTCTAGGGATTTTAGTAATTTTTGCATTAGCTGTCTGCTGGCAAGATGGCTGCACAACGAGGGTCAAAGAATGAGCTATTTCAGGTTTTGTTGGGGAAATTCAAAATGTCTGCATGCCGTGAGCCAAACAATGATATCAAATCCATAGGACGAGGCTTTATTCTTTTAATACCTTGAAAAAAATGTTAACATAAATTTATTTGGATATTATGCTTTATGTTTGAAAACCTGTTCAATCAAATAATAAAATCGATCTTTTTTTTCCACATTTATTCTAAAATTTAAGTTTTATACAATGAAATTGTATTTTCAACAAACAAATTTTTTACTCGAAAAAAAAAGAGTTGTCCACAAGATAGTCTAATTTAAAAAAAAGCGGTATAAAAAAGAACAATTTCAAAACAAAAAAATAAAAAAAAACTTTTTTGCAATAAAAGGAAAAATTATTTTCAACTAAAAAGATAAATTTTTAAATAAAAATAGTTGACCAAAAGGTAGATTTTTCAACTAAAAAGAGTAAAAATCAACAAAAGAAATGGTCCAATATTTAGTTTAAAAAATTAATTTTCAGTCAAAAATTTTATAGTTAATATATTGTAGCAAAAACTATAATTTTCATCAAACGCTGTATATATTTAACCGTTTTCCAACGTACATAAAAAGAAAATTTTTTTTTAAATTACATAAAATTTTTAATATATTTTTATTTTTAACTAAAAAAGATACATTGTTAACCAAAAAAGGATTAATTTATGTTTCAGTTAAAAAAATAATGTTGAACCGAAAAAATTTGTTTCAACAAAATAGTTTAATTTACAAAAAAATTATTTTTCAACCAAAGAGATGAATTTTCAACTTAGAAAAATACATTTTTAACTCAAAATTCTATCATATATTATACTTAAGTTTCTAGTTAAAAATTAAAATTTTAACCAAACGCAAATAAATTTCAATTAATGAAATTAATTTTTAACCAAAATAATAGAACTTTCAACAAAAGAATAATTTCCTATTAAAAACATATGACTTTTCAATCAAACAGTTGAATTTTCAACAAAAGAAATGATTTTTAAACCAAAAAGATTAATTTTCAACGAAAAGAAATAAATTTTCATTAAATATACATAAATTTCCAACCAAATTGTTGAATTTTAAGGTGAAAAACCTGAATTTTCATTCATCTAATTTTCAGCAACAAAAAATACGAATTTTCACCAAAATAGTTAAATATACCAACAGCTAGGTGCCGTTGATAAACTCCCCTACTTGTTTGACCCTCGGCGTGCAGACATCTTGCCAGCTGAGGTCACATCTTGAAGATTGCATGAAACCAAAATGAAACCGGGCATGAAACAAAAATTTTATTTTTTTTGAATGACTACGGGAGAAAAAAATTTTTCGCTATAAATATAATTAGATATTGTTTTTTATTTTTCGAAATATATTCAATTACATAATAAAATAAGTGAAACTCTTCTATAGCGCCGATTTTGGGGCTGACGGTGGGTGGGAACTAACTATTTATAGTTCGCTCCGCTTTTGTGTGTTCACGCCTGTGTGCTCGCCTGAGTGACAGCCGCAGATCCCGCGCAGCTCTTTTAGACCTATATGCGGCGCGGCGTCTATTCTCGGAAGGGCTATAGAAGGGAGGGCTATTAAACAGTTTCACTGTAGTTACATAAAAAATCAATACTTTTATTATTAAATATAATTGCCTATGATAAATAAAATATATTATCCAAATATACATATGGTGGAAATTTATTTTTTCCTAAATTCAAAAATGTTTATCCTATCCGATTGATATTGTTGTTTGGCCCTCGGCGTGCAGGCATCTTGGATTTCACTCATCCACCCTGAAATACCAGGTAAGACGTCACCTGGCAAGATGTCTGCAAGCCGAGGGTTAACCAAAAATACCAATTGAATGAGAAGAAACTTTATTTTTTGAATAAACGGAAACAAAATTATTTTTTATTATAAGTGTAATTGGATATTATTTTTCAATTTACAGCAACTAGTCAAACAAATTATTTCTTAGCAAAGTGGTCAAACTTTTAATCAAATCGTTCATTTTTTAACCAAGACGAATTTAGATGAATTTAAAAAAAAAAGTTGTATTTCGAACCAGAAAGTTGCATAACTTTATGATATTTATAATAAATTTTAAATCTGTTATTTTTGGTAGTTATTTAAAAGAAATTTCTAGTATATAAATTCCCTGACGTTTGCCAGATTTTTTCCAAAAACAAGCCTACAGCCACTATTCAGACATCTTTTCAGGTGTCGTCATATCTTTAATATCTAACCTAAAAGTGATGTCATAAAATGGTAGAGTTTATGGAGTTCACCACTCGCCAGAGTGCGCGATCTGTTCGGGTCCGAGTTCAGCGAAAATTCAAATTTAATAAATGAGAAATAACTTCTTCTATAAAAATTATCAATAAAAATTTATAATTCATTTGTAAAATAGAGTTAAAATATCAGTCAATCTGTTTGAAAAGAAAAAATGTAATGTTTTACGTAGGGCCAGTTTTGCTGACATAATTCTGAATTTCACAAAACGTTTATTTACTGAAAGAACGTTTCAAAGTTCATATTTTCAAAAGTTTTCTATTTTTTATAGCGAAAAATATAAACGACTATATTTTCAAATTAAAAAACAAACTGTCTCCGATTGAAAATCTAACCATTTTTTTTTTAATTTAGTCTTTTATTTGTTTATGTTTTATTTTTTGTTAAAAACTAATCTTTTTATTTTTCGAAAATTACATGTTTTGTTGAAAATTTGTCCTTTTTGGTTCGATTCAACGGCTTTTAATTAAAAATATTATTTCGTTGAAATATCAAATAATAAACTTTACTTTTTTGGTTGAAGGTGAAAATCATTTTTTTTTTCAATAAAAATTGATTAACTGAACATTTATCTTATCCACTCTTGGTTAAAAGTTTGCCACTTTCAGTTTAAAAATCAACCATTTATATAAAAATTAATGTATTTGATTGAGAATATGTTTCGTTTTGCTGAAAATTAATCTGTATACTTAACAATTAATGCTTTTAGTCAAAAAATACATTTCGCTTAAAAATGTAACTAATTTTTTAAAAATTCGTTTTTCTTTTCTCGAAAATTGATTTTTTCTTATAAAACTGTTCTTCTTGTTTGCAAATTCATTTTTTTGTGTGTTAAATTCCAATTACTAATAAAAAATTGCATTACTTGAAAAAAATGTTCATGAAAATTAATTTTTTGAAGGAAATCGGACTTTTTGGTAGAAAATTAATCTTCTTGTTTAAAAATTCATTTTTTTCTTTGAAAATTTATTAGTTTTGGTTTAAGATTTAAGTATTTTGTTCAAACCTTCTTTTTTGGTTAAAAAAATATTTTTTTAACTGAAAATTTAACTATTTCATTTTTAGTTAAAATTTTTGTTATTTGTAAAATTAATTTCTTTCGATAAAAAACCAAATATTTTATTGAATTTTTTGTTACAATAAATTTCTTAACTTAAAAATTAAGTATTTTATTTAAAATTCGTCTTTTTGTCCAAATTCAACTGTATTTTATTTAATATTAAAATCTTTTTAGGTAGAAATATAAAAATTTCAATTTTACGTTCCAAATTGATCTTTTTTTAGTGAAAGTTATAATACTTATTGTGAGGTAATTTAGTTGGTTAAAGATTCGTTACTTTAGTTGAAAATTCATGTCTGTGGATAAAAATGCAACTCTTCTATTGAAAAATTAATTTTTTGTTGTTGTACATTAATTTTTTTACCGAAAATTTAAGTATTCCATTTTTGGTTGAAAATGTTGTGTTTTTTAGTTAAAAATTCACTTCTTCTGTTCCAAATTGAAATATATTGTTGAAAATTTAATTTTTTTATATAAAAATTTGACTTTTCCATTTTATGTTAAATTTTGTCGTTGAACGTTTAACGATTTGGTTGAAAATTTGTTTCTTGGATTAAAAAATTAACCTTTTTAATTAGTGCTTGAAATATTTAATTCTAAATTTACGTATTTCGTTGAGTCTTTCCACTAAAAACTTAATCTTCTTGTTTAAAAACTCATCATTCTGGTTGAAAGTTGAACTATTTAATTTTTTATTCAAAATTTATCTTTAATAGTTGTAAATTCTACTATTTGGTACACAAATGAAGAATGTTATCTAAACACGTACTTTGAATGTTTTCAAAAGAATATATTGTTATGTTTGTAAAATTCAGAACTACACGAGAAAAAGTGACCAGTAATTAAAATATTAAATTTGTTCTCTTCAAACTGAATGACTTACTCTTTTAATTTATTTTATAAATAAATTATAATCTTTGATTCATAATTTGTATAAAAAAAGCAATTTTTCATTTATTAAAGTTAAATTTTCGCAGAAGTCGGACACAAACAGATCGCGCACTCTGGTGAGTGGTAAACTCCCCAATTAGGTATTTTCACTTCAATCAACAGCTAACTTCACTTAGTAAATTGCTGAGGGGGAAAACAAGTGACCAAATAGTAATTTAAAAAATCAAAACTATTTTTCAAATACACTTATATATAAAAAATTAGCTTTTACGAAGATATTAGCAAAATAGGGTAGAAATGAACTGAATCCCATGCATTTGGTCCCTTGTTTTCCCTTCAGCAATCTACGAAGTGAAGTTAACTGTTGATTGAAGTGAAAATACCTAATTCAAAATTGCCGCCCAGATTCCGAGAATTTGTAATTAAAATGGCAGAAAAGTCGGAAATCTGACAACACGGCGTCACATTCTCGTGTGAACGGAATGCAGAAAGGACGAAAGGGAAGGACGGAAAAGGCCAAAGTGATAGAGAAAGAAGGGCAAGAAGGGGGTAGAAAATGATAAACGCTAGGCGTGTCGGCGTCAGTTTTTGGAAGAATTGCCGATGACATTCGGCGTATTGTTGAAAAGTGAAGCTACGTGTAGTGCCGACGGGGAAAATTTTTGTGGATGAATCAGCCTCCATGAACGGGACGCGAACTACATGGGATAAAATAATGAGCGTTGGGACTGTCGACGGGGCACGCAACGGGTAGCGTGCCGTCAAAATCATCCACGAGGTGCTCCGAAATCTAATTTCCGAGGAACGAGATCGAGATGTCTGCGTGGATCTAGTTTGCCAGTGTGCAGAGAAGGGTATGCTTGTTTCGGGTAGAGTTTGGGCTGCCTGTCCCGGGTATGGAGACGGAGAGCATAAAATCAGGGGCTAGTGAGCATAGCCATAGCTTGCATAGCAAGGGTTCTCAGAAACACCATAGGTCTCACAGCAACAAATCTCACCATCGACACAACTCACATCGAAATACGAGGTACTTAATTATCATAATTAGCCTAAGTGCTTTCCTTTCTTTCTGTCCCCTTTTCAAATTCTTTGATGTCAGCTTCAAGGCTTCAGGTCTAGTTTAATTACTTTTGTTTTTTTTGCGTCACATACCTGTTTTTTTTATGGTTTTATGGCCATCTGTAATTTATTATGTTGTTTTTTTTTCACTGCGTAGATGTCAGAATACGAAAGGTCTTTATTAATTTTATTTGAATGAAAAAATCATTCAAAAGATAATATTTTTATACACTTTTTCGAGCACCTATTTTCTACTATTTAGACAAAAATTATACTTATATTTTCTTGAAAAAAGAAATAATTGATATTTCAGAAAAAAATATTTTAATATAAAATAAAATAGTTGGATTTAATAAAAAATGACGAATTTTTAACAAAGCATTTGAATTCTTAACCAGGATGTGACTTTACTCGGAATTTACCTTCTGATTGCAGTAAAATTGAAGTTTTAATTGATTTAATAATTTTTTTTCAATTTAGAAAAGTGATTTATATTTTATCTACGGTCACAGATTTTTCAGATTATCTCAGTTTATTCTAATTAATTAACAATCTATTATTTAATTTTTATTTATTTATTGTAAAATTAAACTAGTTTGAAAATTTATGTACTTTGTTGAAAATTCATCTTTTGTGCTGGAAATGAAATTATTTGGTATAAAGTTAAACTCTGTTGTTATATTTAATTTGTTTTGGTTGAAGGTTCATAGTTTTAAATAAAAAATAATTTCTTTGGTCGAACATTTATTTTTCGACTAAAAATTTAATAAATGAATTTTTTTGTTGAAAAATTATCTTTTTTAATTGAAAATTCATATTTTTTTTGGTATAAATTCATCTTTTTGCTCAAAAATTGTATTATTATATTTAAATATTCCCTATTTCAGACAAAATGTTATCTTTCTGGTTTAAAATTCAAATTCCAGTAAAATATTCACAATTTTATTTGAAAATTCATCACAATTTATTTATTTTAAAAAAATGTGTGATTGATTTGAGTAATTGAATGGGATTTCGAAGGATTGGAAATATTTGGATGTATTTTAAAAGATTCCCAGGAATTTTTAAGACCTTTAAAAATTTGAAGGGATTTCGAATGATGTCAAAGAATTTTAAATATTTTAGGAAATTTTAAAAGCTTCTCGGAATTTATTTTAATAAATTTCAAGGGATTTCCAAGGCTTTTAATATTTTTAAGGGATTTAAACAAAATTTTGAATACGGTTTTAATAAATTTTTCAGAATTTCAGGAAGAATCATCAGGTTTTGCGGGTTTTCATAATATTTTAATAAATTTTATAAAATTTAGTTGATATTTAAAAAGTTTTTGTTTAATTCGTTTTAAAGTCTTTTCAATGGACCTTGAATTCTTAAGATTTTCATCAAATTCTTTTCAATTCTCTTTAATTTTTCTAAAATCATTTCAAACTTACTAAATTTAAGGCATTTTTCACATTTTTAAATTGTTTTAAATTCTCTTGATTGTTTTTTAAATTTAGTTTTTTTTTTAAATACATTTGATCGAATTCTTCTCATTTCTCTTAAATTTCTCTAAATTCACTCAAATATTATTTTAATCAATGGAATTTTTTCGTTTAAATTTGTGTTACAATTTACTTGAATTCTTTAGAATTTAATTTGAATTCTTTTGTAATCATTAGTCACTTCCGTGGTTAGAAATTAATAGGGTTTCCAAAATTAGATTTGAATTTTTTTTTGGAACTCTTTCGGAATTCTTTCAAATTTTTTGGAATTCTCTTGAATATTTTAATTTACTGGAATTCTTCTAAATTTTCGAGCTCATTTTAAATTTACTGGATTGAGTTAAGTTTTTTATTTTATTTTTAATTTTGTTTAAATTCATTTCAATTGAAATATTGTTTTGTATTCTTTAGCTTAATTTTTAATTTTCTATGTAATATCTTAAAATTTTCTGATTTTTGGTCAAATATTTAAACAATTAACTCATTTCAAATTGAAAAATATTTTAAATTTCAAAATTTCTACAATGAATAATAATTATGAATGAAGATGTGAAATTAAAAAATTAAAAATTGAGTTTAAAATAAAAAATGATCAAAATTAAACTATCTAAAATTGATACATCAGTAAATGGACAATTTCGGTAATTTTAAGCGGTTACAATTTCAGATTTTTGAATTTTAATGAGCATGGCTAAATTAAAAATTTTTTCCTTTCATAGGTTTTAATTTTCAATTAAAGTTAAATTGCTTAAATTCTATAAAGTATTATTAGCAATTTAAAAATTATTAATTTTTAAGCGATTTAAATTTACTTGCAGCAATTAAAATTTTAAAGGATTTGCGTATAAAAAAAGTTTTAATATTACAATTTTTGGTGAATAATTTTTTTTTCAGTTTTTAATGAAGTTCGTAATCATTTAAGTTTCAATGTTCGGGAGTAGAAATGTTTTTATTTTTAACGTTTCCCGTTTAAAAATACTAATTATTTCGAAAGGTGTTTTTTAGAATATTTTAATTCATTTTTAATTGGAGAAAAAGTTAGTTTTCGATATTAAATTGTCCAATTTTAATCGCTTTGATATTTTTAGGATATTTATCGAATTGTTCTCGTTTCTCCTAAAGTTCAATAAATTCACACCAAATTTATTTAATGTGTTATTTATTTATTTTTTGATTTGGTTTTCAACTCAAGTAAATTCTTTGGAATTCTTCCTGAATTCTTTTCAATTCCATTTGACTAAATTCGATTCAAATTTATTGATTTTTAAAATATTGTTCATTTTTATTCTTTTAAATTCTAAAGAATTTCATCAATCTCTTGAATTCCTTTAAATTATTCTAAATTCACTGAAATTTTACTAAAGTAAATTAAATATATTTGATTTTTTAAATTCATTTCGAATTCTTATCAATTTAAACTAAATTATTTTTAAAAAATTGATCTTTCGGTTTCTATTGATTATTTAAATTCTCGATAACTTACTTTGAATTCCCTTGAATTCTTATAAATTCACTTCAATTTTTCTGAAATCAATGGGTTATTTCGGATTTTTTCCAATGAGGTTCAATTTATTTGATCTTCTCCCTGAATTCTTATTAATTTATCCTGAATTATTTTTATTTCTTTAGAATTCTCTTGAATCTGTCTCAATTCATTCCCAATTGAATTTATTTTTTAAATATTTTGAAATTGTTTAAAATTTATTTGATTTTTTTAGTTTAATTTGTCTTTAATTTTATTTAAACTTTATTTCATTCCTTGATTTACAAAAAAAAAATTGTATCCATTTTACCCTATTCGATGGAAATTTAAAAAATTTTAAAATATTTTTTAGTTCACATGAATTCTTTTAAATTCTTCTAATTTTACTCAATTCTACTCAATTAAATGGATTACATTTAAATAACAATAGTGATTGTTTAAACTATATATTATTATTGTTAATAATAGTCTCTTAGAAAAATGCTACAATTTAATTAATCGGAGCCAAGAAAATTAATTGTTTAAACAATTTATTATTATTAATAATATTATATCTGAATAATGCTAGAAAGATGCGGTTTTTTTTTTAATTTCTGGCTTTTTATTCAATTTTGAATTAAACTGAGGTAATAATGAATTCAAGTTAAAAAAAAATTGTTTAAACAATTTATTATCATTGTTAATAATATTCTCCTTGCTTAATTGGTAGAATGTTGCGGTTTTTTTGTTGTTGAAATGTTCAACTGTTTGTCTATTTTTCACTTAATAATTAATAATTATAAACTTAATAACTTAATAATTAATTAGATTTAGCAGAAATAATTGTTTAAACAATTATTTTTGCTAAATATAATTAATTGTAAAGTCACGCCTAATGAAAAATAGACAGAGTTGAAAATTTGAGAAAAAACCGCAAGATTCTATTAAGAGAATATTATTAACAATGATAATAAATTTTTTAAACAATTATTTTTGTTAACTTGAATTCATTATTACCTAACTTTCATTGAAAATGGTACAAAAAGCCAGAAATTTCAGAAAAGCCCGCATCTTTGTAGCATTATTCAAATATAATATTATTAATAATAATACATTTTTTAAACAATTAATTTCCTTGGCTTCAATAAATTACATGACTTATCTTAATTGAAAATTCGACCAAAAGTGAATTTTTTTTTAACTGCAATTTTGTAGCATGTTTTAAAGAGAATATTATTAACAATAATAATAAATTGTTTAAACAATCACTCTTGTTAACATTGATGAACTGTCGTCATATTTTTGCCGCTGGGAACCCTTAAACTCGAGACCCGTATTTCTATTCGAAACTTGACGTTAAAATTGAGAATTATGAAATAAAATATTCAATACAATTGTAATTTTTCATACTCAGAATTTAAATTCCATAAAAATTGTTTTTTTCATTGAGTTTCAATTACCTAATATTAAAAAAAAAAACGTTAAAATTCATAGTAAAATTTTTTTCAATATGAAAAGTTTGCCAAAATTGTTAAATGGACTTAAATAGTTGATGATATTATCATATCTATTAGACGCCAAAAATAAATAAATTACCATTTTTACGATCTTAATAGTAATGCAAAGAATTTTCCCTTTTAAGTTGTCATAGCCTGTGTAAAAAATTTTCTATTTAAAGTTAAAAATTACTTTCTTTTTTGAAAGTTTCTTTTTGAAAAATTTAATTTTAAAGGTTTATAATTTAAAAATTTTACATTTTTAATTGTAAAAATGACGAAAAATTAATTTGTTTATTTTAGACAAATTTTTGGGATCAATTTTAATATTTTTTTAATGTAATAAAATAGTCAAATTCTACAATTTAAGCAGCTTTGACTGATACATTTAAATTAATTGAAAGTAGTATCAAATTAAACATTATTTTTATTTGAAAGCGCTAATGCAATTTTAATTCCTTTCAATTTTTAAGTAATCAATTTTCAAAGTTTTTAATTTTTTCTATTTTCGAAATTTTATTCTGAAATAATTTTATTTTACAGATTCTCGATTTGAAAAAAAATCTTAAATTTTGAACGTCTTGAATTTAATTTTGACCAATTATTTTTATTATTATTAGTATTTTTGTAATTATTTAGTATTATTAATGTCGAAAGGATTTATTTGTGGACTTAAAAATAACGTCATAATAATATATTCTTACATTTAAAATATTGTTTCAGCCTAAAATATCTAATTTTTAACCCATTAAATTCGAAATTTTTAATTTAAAAAAATATTAATTATTGAATATTTACCAATATTTGAATTTTTATTTAAGATAAGTGAATTGAAACCAAATATTTAAAAGCAAAGAATCTTTAACTGAATTGTTTGACATAGAAAACTTGGAATCGTTACAATTTCTAAGATCCTTTAAACTCTGAACGTTAACATTTTAATTTTTGTATTTGAAAAATGCTTAAATTCTAAGTGAAATTTTTTTATCAAAATGAAAAGTTATTTTTAATTTTTCTAGGAATCTTAAGAAAATGTTTTTATTCTTTTGAAGAATTTCACAATTCTTGAAAAGAATCTAATTTTTTTGTTCAAAATCTGCGAAAATCTGCATTTTGTTTTATATTAGGCTATCATTTCAAGCTTTACATTAATTTTTAATCTTTTCAAAACTTCTACATATCCATTGCAAAGAAATTTTCTAAAATTTGCAGGATTTTCTTAAAGTTGTAGAAAAAATGCCAGTCATTTTGACAGATATTTAGAAGTTATGAAAAAATTTCCAAAATAATTTTAAATTTAAAACAACTTCTAGATTTCTCAAGATTTTGCAATAAATTTTTGAAGCTTTCCAAGGATGTTTTAACTATTTAAAAAGAAAATAATTGAATTTCTAATTTAAGAAGTGTTTAGTTAAACTTTTTTCAATTTTTAAATATGTGATGTTTCCAGCTTAAAATTCCTTAAAATTATATAATTTTGAAAATTTTAAAGTTCTTTGATTGATTTTTTGATATAGAGCATTGAAAATAATGACGTGGACTTATTTTTTTTTTGCATTGAAAAATGTTAGTACCTTCAATCTTATACGCATAAATTATTGAACATTTGAATACAACATTTTTAAATTAAAAAGTTTTAAATTTCGATTTTAAAAGTTAAAAATTTAACAGTTCCACTTTGAGTGATTTCATTTGTAGCTCAGTTTTTATTACCTCAAGTGGAAAATTTTGTAGCTTTAGTGTTCCATTTTTTAAATTTCATTGAGTTGCTTAATTAAAAAAAAAAAAATTATCACACTAAAGTGATGAATCTTCAACTGGAATAATTTAATTTTCAACCAAAAAGGATAAAAATTCAATTAAAAAATAACGATTTTCAACAGACAAAAAAAACAACTAATTTTCAACAAAAATAGTTACATTTTTAAGCAGCTTAATGAATCATCTGGAATAGTTAAATTTTAAACAAAAAATATTAATTATCAAATAAAATTACGAATCTCTTAATAAATTAAATGAAAAATTCTCAACCAAAAATCTGAATTTTTAATCAAAACAATTTAAAATCAAGAAAATGGGGAAATTAATTTAAAGAAGAAAGATTGATTATTTATAACAGTAATGAATCTTTTACTGGAACAGTGTAATTTTCAATAAAAAAGGATGAATTTTTAGTTAAACAATAACTATTTTCAGCACACACACAGAAAAAACGAATTAAAAAGAATTAGTTACATTTTTAAACAGCTTGTTGAATCTTCATCTGGAATGATTGAATTTTAAACAAAAAAATATAATTATTAACTAAAATTATGAATCTTTTAACTGGAAGAAATGATTTTTCAACCAAAAAGATGAATTATTAACCAAAACAATTTTAATTAAAAATCGAGAAAAAGGGAAAATTACTTAAAAGAAGAAATATTAATTATTTATTAAAATGATGAGTCTTTAACTAGAATAAATGAATTTTCAACCAAAAAATTAATTAGACAAAAAAGTGATGAGTCTTCAACTAGAATAGTTGAATTTTAAACGAAAATGAAGAATTTTTAACTATATACTTTCAGTTAAAAAATTTCCATTTTAAAGAACAAAAACACTAATGAAAAAGTTAAACAAATTTTCAAACGAAATGATTCTTCAACTAGAATAGTTGAATTTAAAAGAAAAAGAATTCTTAACTAAAATGATAAATCTTCATCTATAATAAAGGAATTTTCTACCAAAAAGGTGAATTTTAAACAAAAAAGATGGATTATTAACCAAAATTATGAATCTTTAATTAAAATAAATGAATTTTGAACCAAAAATCTGAATTATTAAATAAAATGATGAATTTTTAACTGGAATAGTTAAATTTTCTACTAACGAGATGATTTTTGGTCACATATTTTAGTTAAAAAAAATAAGAATTTTCCAGAGAAAAAAACATTTAAAAAGAAATAGTTACATTTTCAAAGTACGTGTTGAATCTTCGACTAAAGTGATAAATTTTTACCTGGAATAGTTGAATTTAAAAAAAAATGATGAATTTTCAACTCTATATTTTCAGTTAAAAAATATCCATTTTCAAGACTAAATAAAAAAAGTTAAAAACGAAATTAATATTTCCAAACGAGATGAATCTTCAACTAAATTAATAAATTTTCAACCAAAAATATTAACAATATTAAAGTAACGAAAACTCAATATTCATTATTTTGTTTAATAATTCTCAATTTAGCGTGGAGTTTCGAATAGAAATAAGGGTCTCAAGTTTAAGGGTTCCCAGCGGTCAAAACTGAGGTTTAAGGGTACTCGGTATGTCAAGTATTTCTATTGTTTAAACAATTGTAATGATATTTAAGTGCAAACCATTTTTTATACGATATTCATCGAAAACTTAAAAAAAAGGTATTTATATTTTTTATTCATTTTGTAGTCATAAATTACTGAAATTATAATAAAATTTAAATATATAAAATTTTATGAAGATTTATTTATCAGTTTTTTAAAAAATATTTGATTAAATGTAAATAATTTAGTGCTTTACTCACATATACAAAGAAAAAGAAAATTTAATTTTCATTAATATTCTGCGTATCAGAGATACGATTAATCGCAATGTGTACTGTCTCTAACAACTTATTACCTTCTTTTCCCTAAATATCCACAAACAACTCTGAAACTATCGATTTTCAAAATTACTTTCCCATGGTCTCTTTTCATGATAATATCTCGAAGAGATCAAAATTATTTATGATTAATTATTTCAGAGCTCTAGTAATAACTGTAACCCTTGCGAAAAAAAGTGATAAGGGATTCAAAAGTATTCAGAATGGGCCGTCCAAAAACACATAGAAAATATAAATGTGAATAACAATTTTTTTTAATTTAAAAAAAAAGTCAAAATAAATTTTTACAAAACTTTCTTATTCTCAAGACAGAATAATTTTGTACGAAATAATTTAATTCTTAACCGAAAACATGAATTTTCTACTGAGAAGATTAATTTTTTAGAGAAAAAGGCGAATTAAAAAAAATATTAAATTTTAAACAGTTTATTGGATTTTCAACTATAAAAGATAAATTTTCGGCCAAATAGTTGCATTTTCTTTTGAGAAAAATAAATTTGACCAAAAAATGAAATACTATAATTTTCAATCAAAAAAATTAATTTTTTTTTACAAAAAAAAACCGAATGTTTAAAAAAAAAGTTAAAGTTTTAATCAAGTAGATGAATTTTTAACTAAAGTGACGAATCTTTACCTGAAATAGTTTAATTTTATTAAAAAAATAAACAATCAAACAAAAGTCAAGGACTTTAAAAAAATTTAAATTGTCAACCAAAGATATCAATTTTCAACGTAAGTCATGCACCAAACAATACATTTTTAACAAAGTAATTCAACTTTTAACCCAAAAGTGGAATTTTCGACCAAAATTATTAATTTTGCACCTTAAAAGATGAATTTTTAACAAAATATAACGCAATAGTGTGTCAAACACGTAAGTATTTCTCGACCCACACAGCAAATTTTTACGATGCAAAGATATAATTATTGATATACAATTTATTTTAACAACTTTTTTTTATTCTAAAATTACTATATAAAGAGATTTAAAAAAAAAAAAAAAAAAATCGGGACAAAACTTAATTTTTTAAATAAATATCATAAATTGTTGTTGAGGACATCCAAATGTTGCCTGTTTTATGTATTCGTTGATTATACTAAATAGATACAGGGTCTACATGGTGTGCCTGAATTTCAACCATTTTTGTCGAGCCGTTTCGAAAAAAGTGCGTTTGAAATTAAAAAATATCAAATTTAAGTAATTTACTACAAAAGTTATATTTATTGTATTCATTTCACTATATTAGTATCATTTCATAATTATATAATTATATTAAAACGCACATAATGTTAAATTATTACTAATTTTTAAAAAATAAATCTCTTAAAAAAGTGAATAATTATAAAATAATTGCGAAATAATTTAATTATATTCGCATTAATTTTCAAAATAGTTTCTTTTATTAAATTTAACAGTTATACGTATTTTACAGTGATTATTATTATATATATATATATCTTATACAAAATATATCCATTAATATAACACAATTATATTTAATTGTTTATAAAATTTGTAGAAACAAATAAAGTTCATTTTTCTATGTCTATTATTCAATTTCAAACGTGGCGCGAGTTGTATTCTCGAACTGCTTTTAATAAATTTTCAGGATAAACTTAGCATTTGTATAAGCTACTTTATATTTATCCCAGGTTGTTTTGGAATCGGCATGAACAGATTCTATGCACTGCTCACTAAAAAATCCCAGGGCTTTGCCTGTTCTGTGGCAGAAATGTAATAAATGAAAAAACACTGCATGCACTTTTTGTGTAATATATATTTCCAAGTTACAACAGTAGCTTTCTTGAAAAGCAGAAATATTTTTTCAAAGTTTGCTCTTAAATCTTGAGAAAAACAAGAATCTCCAACTGCTAGTGTGTCTTGAAAACACTTGACATATTTAAGGCATTTGATACAAAATAACTACGTAAAATGTCTATTTTATTTAACAGTATTTTACCAGAATAGCCGGCAAATGCAGGATTGTTAAATAAAATACTGTTGAATAAAATAGACATTTACGTAGTTTTTGTTGTATAAAATGCCTTTAATATGTAAAGTGTTTTCAAGACTTCACAGAAAAAAACAGAAGGTAAACTTTACATCGATTTCCGACGAAAGATTCTCTGCAACAGAAATTAACTTCACAGGATAAACTTTACACAAATATCGGTTAAACTTTCTTTTGTGTTTTCATGAAAAACACATGTTTTTTGAAAGACGCGAAGTTGGTTAAACAAAACTTTATCGCTCTAAAACAATTCCTGCAACAAATTTTATTCTTAGTTTTTTTCTGTGTTTCTAGCAGCACCTGAAAACAAAATGGCGATCCCTTAGTGTCCTAAGTTGGTTAGTTCCTAATATCTTCAACGCGGCGCTAGTTGTCCCATCACTCCCAATTTTTGCATTGTAAGCAATGGGAGCAGGCCACTTTTTAAAAATTTTTTAATAAACAAAATTTTTTTTTGTAAAAAAAATATTGAAATGAAAAGAATGTTACACATTTTATATTTTAAAACAATTTTCCAAACGATGTATATAAATGCTAATGGAAAACATAAATTAAAACGTTACCAAATAAACTTGGTAAAGTGATATATTAGATTTTAATTTGAATAAAAAGTTAAATATATTCCTTTTTATATCTGAAAACGCAGTAAATAATATTTATATCAATAAAATATATAAATAGTCTTGTGAAAAAAGTTTTAATAGTATACAAGTTCAAACTTAATATTTGAGGATTTATCGAGTACTTACACTATTGAATATTTTGAGAAAAATGTAATTGAAATTGAATTAAATTTTTATTTATGAACATATAGCATAAAACTGTAAAGAACATTAAAAATAGTTTATTCAATAATTCAACTTCTTGAAAAAAAAAACTATTTTTCAGAGGAACAAATATAAATTATAATGTTATAAAACGTCAAAGATGTAAATATAATCAATGTTTAAACATCTTTGTTTTAAAGACTTAAAAGGATATAATGAAAAAAGAGAGCAATTAAAGAAATTAATTTTTTTATTTTTCACTGATTATTAAATAAAATGGTTTCAAATGTAATTTTAGTTCAATTTAATTAGAAATATATTATATGCATTATATATTCATAAGTGAGAGTATTCACATGGTAAGTTTAAACTTAGTACTATTCAAATTTTATCTCCGGGTTTTTTTTACATTCCATTAACAATATTGTTAATTTGTTTTCGACAATAAATTTTAAGAATCATATTTTACTTTTTATTCAAATCCAAATCTAAGATATATTCCACTTTGCCAGGATTATTATACGACCATATAAATCATATTTTGTCTTTAGTATTCATAGAAAATAATTGGAAAATTATTTTGAAATGTTAAATGAGTAACATTGTTTTAATTTCAAGAATTTTTTTGCATGGAAGTAACATTTTGTTTACAAAAAAATCAAAAAAGTGATTTAGTCCCATTACTTTCTATGTAAAAGCAGGGAGTGATGGGACAACTAGCGCCGCGCTGGAGATATTAGGAACTGATCAACTTAGGACAGTTGCGGGGTCAAGTTGAAATCTGAAATATGGAGAGATGCACAGGGCTGGTTTCTAGCAGTTCTAGATTTTTTTTTCTCAAGATTTAAAAGCAAACTTTGAAAATATAAATGACATAGAAAAATGAACTTTATTTGATTCTATAAATTTTTATAACAAATTAAATATAATTGTGTTATATTAATGGATATAATTTGTATAAGACATATACAATAATAATCACTGTAAAATACTTTTAACTATTAAATTTAATTTAAAAAAAGCCATGTTGAAAGTGAATGCGCATATAATGAAATTATTTCGTAATTATTTTATAATTATTCAGATTTTAAAGAGATTTATTTTTAAAAATTAGTAATAATTCAACATTATGTGCATTTAAGTATTATTATTAATATTATAATATTAATCTTATGATTATGAAAAGGTAATAATATAGGTAAATAATACAATAAATATAATTTTTCTATAGTAAATTACTTAAATTTGAAAATTTGATATTTGTAAATTTCAAAGGCACTTTTTTTCGAAACGGCCCGGAAAAAGTTGTTGAAATTCAGCATAGCTGCTTCATTTTAATGTACTAATCAATTCCCGTTGGAATATCTATGGTGAAATTTTTTTCCATTAAATCCATGTTCAGGCACACCGTGTCTACCTTTAGAGACTCATGCTCAAATTTCTTTCTTTCTTTTTTTTTTATTATTCTTCCAGTAGGAGTAGCAGAGGTCAAAGGAAGGACCGTCTCAATCTCGAGACGAATGATATGGCCCCATTTCAAACGACAGTGAACATACGAGGTGACAGTGTCGACAATATGGGCCAAGAAGTGATCGAAGTGCAAATTCTCCCTCAGGATGAGAACTGGGGCGAAAATACGACCGCCATCACCGGCAACACCTCGGATCGTTCCGAATCGACGGAAGATGTCAGCCATTGGCCGACCGAGAGCGAGACTTCGTTCGGCTTCAAGTGCCATCGTTATGTCGGCTCGATGGTCGCAATGTTTCTGGGCCTTGGCGCCTTTCTAAGTCCAATAGCTATGGTCATATTGCCAAAAGTAGCATCCTACCCCGACTATTTATCAATTCTGCCGGTGCAAAAGAAGCAGCAGTTGTTTGCCTGCAATGCCGAGTGCAAGGGCCAGCTACTCGGATTAACGTTTAAATTAGTTTTACTAGCGATAGGAACTTGGGCCGTCTTTTTACGACCGAGAAATGCCACAATGCCGAGAGTTTTTCTCTTCCGGGCTGGAGTTTTGGTTCTAACGATGCTCTGCATTTGTACTTATTGGCTGTTTTATATTGTACAGGTAATTTTCAACTTTTCATATATTTTTTATTTTATTTATTTATTTTTTTTATTTAGAGGTCTCGGACTCGCCATTGTATTTATATCAGTTCGCGTATTTTAATAGGATGAGACTAAAGATACTGTTTTTAAATGAAGAAAATGGATTTTCGACCAGGAATTATTTTAGAGGCAATCAAGATAGAAGAGTCTTAAAAGATGTTGAATTTTGAAGAAACAATGTGAGCTTTTAACAAAAACAGTTGAATTTTCGAATAAATAGTAAAAATTTCGACTCAAAAAGATCAATTTTTCAACAATTATTTTAATTTTAAACGAAGTAGATTTATTTTCTATTAAAAAGAGGAATTTTCAATATACTACATTGAGTTTCAGTCAAGGATGATTTTAGAGTCAATGAGGGAAGGAAATACATAAAGAATGTTGAATTTTCAAGCCAAAAACATGAGCTTTTAACAAAACAGTTGAATCTTCGAACAAATAGATAATTATTCAACCAAAAAGATGAATTTTGAAATGAGAAGAATAATTTTCTATAAAAAAGAGGAATTTTTCTATAAAATACATACATTTGTAAATAAATGGTTGAATTTTCAACAAAGAACATTAATTTTCCACCCAAAAATATAAATTTTCAACATAACACATTGATTTTCAATCAAAGATGATTTTAGAGTCAATGAGTGAAGGAAATACATAAAAAAAATGTTGAATTTTCAATGATAAAACATGAGGTTTTAACAAAACAGTTGAATATTCGAACAAATAGTTAAATTTCCAACCAAAAAGATGAATTTTGAAATAAGAAGATTAATTTTCTACTCAAAAAGATGGATTTTTAACCAAATATTTGCATTTGTAGCCAAGGAGATTAATTTTATATAAAAAAGAGGAATTTTTCAACACAATACATACATTTGTAATTAAATGGTTGAATTTTCAACAAAGAAGATTAATTTTCCACCCAAAGATATAAATTTTCAACATGACACATTGATTTTCAATCAAAGATGATTTTAGAGTCAATGAGGGAAGGAAATACATAAAAAAATGTTGAATTTTCAATTAAAAAACATGAGGTTTTAACAAA
>NC_046659.1:142213339-142244037 GCF_010883055.1 Belonocnema kinseyi | reverse complement strand
ACCAAGAATATTCATTTTCTACCAGAAAAGACAATTTTTCAACAAAGTACATACATTTTTAACAATATTGTTGAATTTTCAACCAAAAAGTTGGATTTTCAAACAAGAAGATTAATTTTCCTACCAAAAACAATGAGTTCTCAACAAAAAACATCAATTTTTATTCAACTATTTTTATTTTTGACCAAATAATTAAATTTTCAACCCAGAAGATTAATTTTTTAACACAAAAAGATGATTTTTCAGAAAAAACACATTTTTAACAAAATATTTGAATTATACATCAAGTAGATTTATTTTTTTATAAAAAAAAACATCAATTTTTAATCCAATAGTAGAATTTTCAACCAAGAAGATGAATTTTCTTATCAAAAATATGAATTCTCAAGGCAATAAATAAATTGTAAAAAAAAAATGCCAATTTTTAACCAAAGACTTTAATTTAAAATCAAGCAGATTAATTTTCTACCATTAAAGAATTTGTAACAAAAAACATAAATTTCAACAAAATGCATTCATTTTTAATCAAGTAGTTACATTTTATATAAAATGCAAGAGAATTTTACAACAAGATAAATAAGTTTTAACAAAACAGTTGAACTTTCAAACCAGAGGATTAATTTTCCACACAAAAAGAAGAAGCCACAACAGAATACATAAATTTTATACAAAAAACATTAATTTTCTACCAGAAAAGACATTTTTTTAACAAAATGCATAGATTTTTAACCAAGTAATTGAATTTTCAACCAAAAAAATAAAAAAATTTCAATGAAAGAAATAAGTTTTTAACCCAATATTTGAACTTTAACATTTTCAACCAAGAAGATTTAATTTTCTACCCAAAAAGACAAATTTTTGACACAATACATCAACTTTTAACGAAACTGTAAAATTTTAAACTAAGGTCATTAATTTTCTAATAGAAAATCATTTAAACAAAATAAATACATTTTTAATCAAATATTAAAATTTTCAACCAATAAGATTAATTTTTTACACAAAAAGTAGAATTTTTCACCAAGATTGTTCATTTTCTAACAAAAAAGGGAATTTTTCAATAAAATTGATACCTTTTCAATCAAAATGATTAATTTTTTCTACTGAAAAATATGAATTCTCAACACAATATATTATTTTTAAACCAACAACAATAATTTTTTACCAGAATAGAATGTTCAACAAAATACATACATTTTTGATCAAATAGTTAAATTTTTAACTAAGAAGATTAATTTTCAACCAGAAAGGAAGAATTTTTTGCAAAAAATACATCAATTTTTACGCCCATAGTTGAATTTTCAAACTAAATATTAATTTTTTGTATCAGTCAAGAAGAATTTTCGCAAAATACATTAATTTTTAACCAAATAATTCAATTTTTTAAACCAAAAAAATTAATTTTTCTACCGAAAAAATGAATTCTCATCATAATAAATCGATTTTAAACCAAGAACACTAATTTTATACCAGAAAATAATATTTTTCAATAAAATAAATAATTTAAGAAAAAAATAGTTCTTCGAGAGTATTTTGTTGAAAATTCGTTCTTTTTGCTTGAATTCCATTATTTTTTATTACAAATTTAAATCTTTTTAGTTTGAAATAATATATACATTTTACAGCCTGAAAAATGAACTATTTTATTGAAAATTCGTTTTTTCGTTGGTTGAAAATTAATTTTTTTACTGAACATTTAAATATTCCAGTTAAAACTTTGAACTATATTGTTGCGAATTTGTTGTTGAAAAATATTTTTTTCACTGAAAATATGACTATGTAAAATTTGCCTAAAAAAGTATTCTTTTCAGTTGAAAATGTTGACTGTTTTGGTAGAAATTAATCTTCTGGGTTGAAAATAAATTAAAAATTCATGTATTTTCATTAAAATTCGTCTTCTTTGATAAAAATAAATCTTCTATTCCTTTTTTTTTTTTTTTGTAAAATTCTATCTTTTTTTAGTTTTAAAATTTAACAATTGGGTTGAAATTTTATCTTTTTTGTATTTAATAATGCAAATATCTCGTTGAAAATTCATGTATTTTGTTGGAAAATCGTCTTTGTGGTAGAAAGTTAATCTTTTTTTTTGGTAAAAAATAAGAATACTTGGTTAAAAATTGAACTCTTATCTCAAAAATGTATTTTTTAAAAATCATAAAACAGGATGGTTAGAAGTTCAATTAAATTTTTTTTAGAAATAAATCTATTTGTTTTTTTTTTTTGGTGGAAACATAATTTTTTTTTAACTGAAAATTTAACTATTTTATTTTTGATTGAAAACTGATATTTTTTAGTTCAAAATTCATCTATTTATTTGAACATTAATCATTTTCTGTTAAAAATTCAACTTTTTGATAGAAAATTAATCTTTTCTGTAAAAAAAACTTAATTTTATGCATAAGTGGATCAAAAAAAATTTTTTTTGAATTTATATTCAAATTCGAGGACTTTAAGGACAAATTCAAAAAATGATTAATTATGTAATTATTTATTTAATCTTTCGTACTGAAATATTAAAGAATATCTTTTAATATTAATTGAATTACTAGAAACTAAAAAGAATATTATTTGAAATAAATTTGCGAAAAATTATATCTGGAAAAAACTTGAGATAGCTGAAAAAACCGGGAATTGTCAGGGCATTTTTTTCCAAGATTTGAGTAGACACCCTGATAGTTGAATTTTCAAACTCGAAGAATAATTTTCTATCCCAAAAAGGTAAATTCTCAACACAATACTTCAACTTTTAACCAAACAGTAGAATTTTAAATTAAGTTAATTAATTTTCTACCAGAAAATAAAATTTTGCAATAAAATAAATAAATTTTTAACCAAAAAGTTGAATATTCAAACAGGATTTTTTTTTAGTAACAAAGAATTTTCACAAAGTACATATTTATAGACTGAAGAATGACATTTTAAAGAAACATTCAAGTATGTTTTTAATGCTTGAAAAATTTTATGGCTATTTGTCTTTCATAGTTGAAAATTCATTTATGTTTTAGAATTTCTTTTTTGAAAATTAAAATTTGTGCTTCAAATTTCATCTTTTTAGTTTGAAAACTTAACTATTTTGTTGAAAATTAATGTTTTTCAGTTGAAAATTAATGTTCTTGCTTGAAAATTCAATTATTTGTTCAAAAATTTATGTATTTTGGTGGAAAGTTATTCATCTTGCTTTAAAATTTCACTATTTGGTCAACAATGTATGTATATCGTTAAAAAGTCTTCTTTTCTCGTAGAAAATTAATTGCCTTATTTATTTATTGTTTATTATTTATTGTCTTTTTGGGTAGAAAATTAAATCTTCTTGGTTGAAAATTTTAAAATTCTAATATTTGGTTAAAAATTTATTTCTTTCATTGAAAAATGTTATTTTTTGGGTTAAAAATTCAACTACTTGGTTAAAAATCGATGTATTTTGTTGAAAATTTGTCTTTTCTGGTAGAAAATTAATATTTTTTGTTTGAAATTTATGTATTCTGTTAAGATTTTATTTTTTTGTGTTAGAAAATTAATCTTCTGGGTTGAAAATTCAACTTTTTGGTTAAAAATTTATTTATTTTATTGCAATATTCTATTTTCTGGTAGAAAATTAATGAACTTAATTTAAAATTCTACTGTTTGGTTAAAAATCGATGTATTTAAAAAAAATTCTCTTGTCTGGCAGTAAGTTAATTTTCTTAATTTAGAATTAAGCTCTTTGGTTAAAAATTGGTGTTTTCATTTTGAAAAATGATCTTTTCTGGTAGAAAATTAATATTTTTAAATTAAAATTTATGTATTCTGTTAAGATTTCATTTTTTTGTGTTAGAAAATTAATCTTCTGGATTCAAAATTCAATTTTTTGGTTAAAAATGTATGTGTTTTGTTGAAAAATGGTATTTTCTGGTAGAAAATTGTGTTAGAAAATTAATCTTCTGGGTTGAAAATTCAACTTTTTGGTTAAAAATTTATTTATTTTATTGCAATATTCTATTTTCTGGTAGAAAATTAATGAACTTAATAGAATATTCTACTGTTTGGTTAAAAATTAATGTATTTGAAAAAAATTCTCTTGACTGGCCTAGGTTAAAAATTGGTGTTTTTATTTTGAAAAATCATCTTTTTGTGTTAGAAAATTAATCTTCCGGGTTAAAAATTCAACTATTTGGTTAAAAATGTATGTACTTTAATGAAAAATTATCTTTTCTGGTAGAAAATTAATATTTTTTGTTTGAAATTTATGTATTCTGTTAAGATTTCATTTTTTTGTGTTAGAAAATTAATCTTCTGGGTTCAAAATTCAACTTTTTGGTTAAAAATGTATATGCATGTATTTTGTTGAAAAATTGTCTTTTCTAGTAGAAAATTAATATTTTTCAATTAAAATTTATGGTTGAAAATTCAACTATTTGGTTAAAAAAAATATTTGAATAAAAATTAATGTTTTTTTTTGTTGAGAATCCATCTTTTTGGTTGAAAATTTAACTATATTGTTGAAAAGTCAACTGTTTGGTTAAAAATGCATGTATTTTTTTGAAAAATTGTCTTTTCTGGTAAAAAATTAATATTTTTAAATTAAAATTTATGTATTTTGTTGAAATTTCATTTTTTTGGGTAGAAAATTAATCTTCAGGGTTGAAATTTCAACTATTTAGTTAAAAACTGATTCATTTTAATGAAAAATTTTCATTTCTGGTAGTAAATTATTGATCTTGGTTTAAAATTGTACTATTTGGTTAAAAATTTATGTACTGTGTTGAGAATTCATATTTTTGGGTAGAAAATTATTCATCTTCTTTGAAAATTTAACCATTTGATTAAAAATATATTTTTTTAATCGTATTTTTGGGTTAGAAAATTAATTTTCTGGGTTGAAAATTCAACTATATCAATAAAAATTTTAGTATTTTGTTGAAAAATGGTCTTTTTTGGTAGAAAATTATTATTTTTTGTTTAAAATTTATGTATTTTGTTGAGAATTAATCTGTTTTGGGTAGAAAATTAATCTTCTGGGTTGAAAATTCAACTATTTGGTTTAAAAAAATATTTGAATAAAAATTAATGTTTTCTTTTGTTGAGAATCCATCTTTTTGGTTCAAAATTTAACTATATTGTTGAAAAGTCAACTGTTTGGTTAAAAATGCATGTATTTTGTTGAAAAATTGTCTTTTCTGGTAAAAAATTAATATTTTTAAATTAAAATTTATGTATTTTGTTGAAATTTCATTTTTTTGGGTAGAAAATTAATCTTCAGGGTTGAAATTTCAACTATTTAGTTAAAAACTGATTCATTTTAATGAAAAATTTTCATTTCTGGTAGTAAATTATTGATCTTGGTTTAAAATTGTACTATTTGGTTAAAAATTTATGTACTGTGTTGAGAATTCATATTTTTGGGTAGAAAATCATTCATCTTGGTTGCAAATTTAACTAATTGATTAAAATTGTATGTATTTTGTTAAAAAGTCTTTTCTGGTAAAAAATTAATATTCTTGATTTAAAATTAAAGTCTGATTAAAAATTGACGTTTTTTTGTTTGTTTAAAATTATCTTTTTGTGATAGAAAATTAATCTTCTGCTTTGAAAGTTCAACTATTTCGTTAAAAATTTATGTATTTTGTTGAAGAATTCTCTTCTTTGGTAGAAAATTAATCTTCTCAATTTAAAATTAAACTCTTTGGTTAAAAATTGGTGTTTTCATTTGATAAAATCATCTTTTTGTGTTAGAAAATTCATCTTCTAGGTGGAGAATTCATTTTTTTTGGGTAGGAAATGTAACTGATGCAAAATGAGTGCATTTTGTTGAAATGTATGTTTTTTGTTAAAAATTCTTTACTAGTAAAAAATTAATCTTCTTGATTTTAAATTAAAGTCTTTGGTTAAAAATTGTTGTTTTTTTTTGTTGAAAAATCATATTTTTGTGTTAGAAAATTAATCTTCTACGTTAAAAATTCAACTATTTGGTTAAAAATGCATGTATTTTGTAGAAAAATTATCTTTTCTGGTAGAAAATTAATATTTTAAAATTAAAGTATATGTATTCTCTTGAGATTTTATTTTTTTTTGCGTAGAAAATTAATCCTCACGGTTAAAAATTCAACTATTTGGTTAAAAATTAATGTATTTTGTTGAAAATTTTTATTTTACGGTCGTAAATTAATGATCTTGGTTTGAAATTGTACTATTTGGTTAAAAATTGATGTATTGTGTTGAGAATTCGTCTTTTTGGGTAGAAAATTATTCATCTTGATTGAAAATTTAACCATTTGTTTAAAAATGTATGTATTTAGTTGAAAATTCTTTTCTGGTAGAAAAGAAATCTTCATTTAAAATTAAACTCTCTGCTTAAAAATTGTGTTGTTTTTTTCTTCTTTTTTTTGAAAATCATCTTTTTGTGTTATAAAATTAATCTTTTGTGTTGAAAATTTAACTATTTCGTTAAAAATGTATGTATTTTATTGAAAAATGGTCTTTTATTGTAAAAAAATTAATGTTTTTATTTTTGGTTTTATTTTTCATTAAATTTATTTAACTATATAAGATATAAAATATATTATTTAAATATAAAGTGTATAAAATTGAAATATTTTGTTGAAAATTTTTTTCTTTTTTCTTGGCACAGATTTAGTTTTTTAAATATGAAAATGTAACTATCCCAATAATATGAATTCAACTGTTTATTATTTTATTATTTAAAATCAAAATCTTTTGTGATTGAAATATTAACTATTACATTTTTACCGTTGAGAATTCACCAGCGGAAAATTAAAAATGAACATTTTTTGTTGATTAAATTGCAGTTAACGGAGATTGCAAAGACTGTTGCTAATGGCGAGTTGTCGGAATACAAAAATCTCGTGGCTTATGCGAGTACGTTCACGGATACGCTTTTGTTTATCCATTACGTTGCTGTTCTCTTAATTGAAATTCGTCAATTGCAGCCTACCTACTATTTAAAGGTAAGTTTCTTTTTTTAAATTCAGTTCTAGGGAAACTGCGCTAGAGTTCACAAAAAATTTATAAATTACTTAAAGAAATAATCATTTGAAAGACACGGTTTTATTTTTCAGAAAACTACGTTAAAAAAAAGTTTTTAATGTTTTTTTTTCCCTGAATTTTTCAATTGTGGAGAATTTGGATTAGAAATTACTGTCTACGTATTTTTGCGATTTGCAAAACAGAATTTTTTCGAAAAAGTTATGCGTATTTGAATTTCATGATTTGTTTTTCAAAAAACCCGATTTCTTTTTTTTTTTTACTTTAAATTTTTGATCAATTTTTTGTTGAACTTGTAATTTGATAATTTTGCTAAACTTTCATTTTTAAATATTATTTATTTATATTTATATATTTATTTATTTTTATATATATTTTTAAATAATAAATTTTGTTAAACTCTTTTGTTTAAAAATTATTTTTTGTTTTTACTGAAAATTTAACTATTATTCCAGTTCAATATTCAAGAATTTTAGTTGAAAATTCATATTTTAGCTTAAACTTTCATTTCTTTGTACTAAAAATTCTTTTTTTTTTGTAGAACTTAATCTTCTTGTTTGAAAATTAATATTTTTTTTCAAACAGTCAATTATTCTAGTTGAAGACACATCTCTTTTTTTGTAAAAAATAGTTATTTTTTAGTGGAAACTTTAAGAATTCTTTTTCTTCAAAATTTATTTATTTGCGTTTTGCAGAAAATACGAATATGGTACTTTTAGTTTACTGGGAAAATTGGAAAACCTGACCGGAAAAAACTTTGTCCACAATTAGTTTTATTTTTTGGGTTGAAATTCTTTTTTTTTAACTGAAAATTGAAGTATTATATTTTTGGTTAAATGTGGATCGTTTTTAGAGGAAAATTCAAATATCTGGTTAGAAATCCATGTATCTTGATAAAAATTTAACAATTTGTTTATAATTCAGAATTCATTTTTTCTGGAGTGAAAATTTAATTACTTGGTTGAAAGTTAAACTCTTTTAAATTAATTTTTTTTGGTTTAAGATTAATCATTTTAATTTGAAATCTTTTAGTGGAAAAATGACTTCTTTTGTTAAAAATTCTTTATTTTCTTAGGCTGACAATTCTTTTTTTTTTACTGAGACTTTCAGTTTTACACTTGAAAAGTCAACTAGTTTGTTGAAAATTTTTTTACTTTTTGTTAAATATTAATTTTTTTTTTAAATTAAAATTTAATTATTCCAGTTGAATATTTCACCATTTCAGTTGAAAGTTGAAAATTCGTATTTTTTGGTAGAATTTAATCTTCTTGGTTGAAAATTATTTTTTTTTGTTTTGAAAATTCAATTCTTCTTCTTTTCATTTGAAAATTTATCATCTTTTTTTGAAGTTCGAAACTATTCCAGTTGAAGATTCATCTTTTAAATTAAAAATTTACCACTTTTTTTTTGAAAATGTAACTTTTGTATTGTTGAAACTTCATTCTTTTTGTTGAAATTAACTTTCTTGAATTCAACTGGAAATTTCATCTGTTTGTTTAAACTTTAATTTTGTCAACTTGAAATTCAACTGTTTCAGTTAAAAATTTATTGTTTTATTTGAAAACTTTTATGTTTGGTTTAAAATTATTTTTTTAAACTAAAAGTGTTACTGTTTTATTTTCGGTTGAAAATTATTGTTATTTTTTTCTTCAGAAATTAACTTTTTGGTTGAAATTTTGTCTCTTTAATTAAATTAAAAAAGGTTTAAAGTAATTTTCACAACTGTAAATTTAACTTATTCCAATTGAAAATTCCATAGTTGTAGACGAAAATTCATCTGTTTGGTTAATATGAATTTTTCAAACTTAAAACTTAATGATATAAGTTTCGATTAACAATTTATCTGTCTGTTCTTATGTTTTGTTAAAAATTAATTTTGTTAACTGAAAATGTTACTATTCTGTTTTTGGTTGAAAATTATAATTTTTTTAGTTCAAAATTTAACTGTTTGTTTGAAAATTTATTTTCTTTAGTTAAAAATTAAATTTTCCGGTCGAAAATTCATTTTTATTATTCAATAAATACTTCTAAACTCCAGAGAAAAATCGTTAAAACACTTTTATGCACAAATTAAAATTAATTTTTAAAATCATCCATTTTTATTCAAATATTTTTATTTTTAACCAAATAGTTGAATTTTCAACCAAGGAGATTAATTTTCTAACACAAAAAGATGATTTTTCAGAAAAAACACCAATTTTTAACCAAATATTTCAATTTTAAATGAAGTAGATGTATTTTTTATCAACAAAAAAAATGCATATTTATTCAAATATTTTTATTTTTAACCAAACATTTCAATTTTAAATCAAGTAGATGTATTTTTTATCAAAAAAACATCAATTTTTAATCAAATGGTTGAATTTTTATAGCAACAAGATTAATTTTGTACTTAAAAATATGAATTCTCAACACAATAAAGAAATTGTAAAAAACAACAACAAAATAATGCCAATTTTTAACCAAAAGCTTTAATTTCAAATCAAGAAGATTAATTTTCTACCAGAAAATCATTTTACAACAAAATACCTACATTTTTAATTAAATAGTTCAATTTTCAACCAATATGAATAATTTTCTACCCAAAAAGATGAATTCTCAACAGAATACATAAATTTGAAATAAAAAATATTAATTTTCTACCAGAAAAGACCATTTTTCAACAAAATACATACATTTTTAACGATATATTTGAATTTTTAACCGAGAATGATTTGTCAGACAATAAAGAAACATAATGTTTAATTTTGAAGTCAAAAATATTAGCTTTTAACAAAACAGTTGAATTTTCAACAATATAGTTAAATTTTCAACCAAAAAGTTGAGTTTTCAAACAAAAAGATTAATTTTTTACCCAAAAAGATGAACTCTCAACAAAAAATATCAATTTTTATCCAAATATTTTTATTTTTAATCAAATAGTTGAATTTTAAACCAATTAGATGAATTTTATAACACAAAAAGATGATTTTTCAGAAAAAAAACACCAATTTTTAACCAAATATTTCAATTTTAAATCAAGTAGATGTATTTTTTATCAAAAAAACATCCATTTTTTTATCAAATAGTTGAATTTTCAACCTAGAAGATTAATTTTTTACCCAGAAATATGAATTCTCAACAGAATACATAAATTTTATGCAAAAAATATTAATTTTCTACCAGAAAAGACAATTTTTCAAGAAAATATATTCTATTTTAGCGATATAGTTGAATTTTCAATCCAGAAGATTAATTTTCTAATCCAAAAATATGATTTCTCAAAACAGTACGTAAAATTTTAACCAAATAGTACAATTTTAAACCAAGATTATTAATTTTCTACCAGACAAGATAATTCTTCAACAAAGTAAATCAATTTTTTAACAAAATAGTTGAACTTTCAAATAAGAAGACTAATTTTCTCAAATAGGTTTTTTAAGTTGATAATCTTTTGAAAATTATAAGAAATAGTACCAGTTTTTTTTTAGAAAAATATTTCTTTCAAAAAATGTGTTTTTTCACTTTATATAATGTAAATTCCATCTTAAAACCCTTTGTTTCCGATAATTGTTCATTGTTATTATGTAATAAATATTTTAAACTCCACAAAAAAGTCTTTAGAACACTTTTATGCACAAATTAAAATGAATCTTTAAAAACGTACCTGTTCTTTCTAGTTTCGATTTTTGTCACCAGGTGGCCTATCGCACTTTAACCATTTTAGAGTTCTTGAATTCCCGAGAATTTAAGTTCAAATTTAAAATTTTCAAATGTATTAATTTATTTCACACAAAAAAAAAGTTTTTCCTACTTTAAAAGATAACTCTTTAAAAAATACTGGAATTTTCAACGAAATAATTGAATTTTTAACATAATAGTTAAATATTCAACTGAAAAAGACAAAGTACCAACGAAAAAGTGTCATAGTTTATATTTTAATAAAAAAAGAATTAAATTTATATAACAAAAGTAAAGAATTTTAAAATTAAAAAGACGAATTTCTAACAAATAAAGATTTTTACTTAAAATGTAAATTAAAAGTTTATCTAAATTTTTAAACCTTCAAGCCAGAAGACAAATTTTCTTTATAAAAATTCAATTTTCAAACAAAAAACATTACTGTTCAACAAAAAATTAATTTTCCACGAAACTGATGCATTTTTACGCAAAAAAGGAAATTTCAAACTAAAAAATAATTTTGTAACAATCTTAAAAAATTGGAAAGTTCCATTTTCGGTTAAAAATTAATTCTAAAACCAAAAAGCCAAGCAAAGAAGAACGTTTTTTAACCAAAAATTTTCATTTTCACACAAAAAATGAAATTTCTTCTATAACGGATGAAGTTTTAAATCCAAAAAAAAAATAAAAAAAAAAATAGTTGAATCATTTTTTTGTTGAAGAAGATTTTAGTCGCGTTTTCACGATCAAACAATACATTTTTTAACGAGAAATAATTTTCTACCAAAAAAATTGAATTTTCAATGCAAAAATACGAATTTTTAACCAAAAAGGATGACTTAACAGAATTGCTGACTTCTCTAGTAGTGACTTCTCCAGTTAACTCAGTAGCATAAAAAATTGAATTTTTGTAACAAAAAAAAAAAAAGTTTTTGCGAAAAAAGTTGAATTTTCAATCCAAAAACACGAATTTTTTAACCAAAAAGGATGAATTTTTAACAAAATAGTTAAATTCTCTACCAAATAGTTGCATTTTTATCCCAAAAAGATCAATTTTGTACTAAAACAGATGAATTTGTAGTAAAAAACAACTTTTTTTATATAAGTGGAACTTTCATCCAGAAAATATTTCAGTTCATTTTTCAACACCAAAATAAAAATTTTATACAAAAAGTCAATTTTCTACGAGATATTTCAGTTTTTAAGAAAATAGTATAATGGTTTAAGGGCATGTGATATTTAGAAAATTGTTGATTTTACCAGTTTTAGGTTCCCCCGGCTTTTTTTCTAGAATAATAAATATTTTGTCTTAAAAATTTGGAAAATGATAGCGAACATGCTAACGGACGTCCCCACACACTTTTTTTGTAGGTTAATTAAAAAAAAGTTTTAATTTAGCAAAATGTGATTAATTTGCATAGCGCTCAGGAAATAGTATCGATTTTTTCAGTGTAAATTCTCCCGGCTTTTTTCCTAGGATAAGAAATATTTTGCCTTCAAAATCTGGGAAATAATAGCGAACATGCTAACGGACGTCCCCACACACTTTCTTTGTGTTTTTCAATCAGACAATTTTTGATATTGCTAACAACGTGCGTGTATATTTCGAGGTTATGTGTGTTACAATTCACCCGAACGTTACTTCCAAACTACACAATATTTTGGGCCGAAAACTTTGTACTTACAAATAAACATAGTAACTAATCTCCCGGAACTAACCTTGTTTGCAGGCAATCAAAAAAGTCTATTTCATAAATAATTTCCAGATTATTGGAAAGGCAGAGATGAAAAACGACGTAACCTCAAAGTAATGCGTATGCATAACATTTTTTTTTAGCACAATAAATTTTTTTTGTTATTATCCCTCAAAAAAGAGTCCGGGGACGTCCGTTATGATATTTTATAGCATCTCCGAATTCAGTTTTTAAAAATTTTCATTTTTGTGGAAAAAAAAGCCGGGGAAACTGTAAGTATCACATGCCCTTAATTTCTAACCAAACAGTTGCATTTTTATCAACAAGAAAAAAAGATTTAATTTCAGCTAAAGCAGGTTAACTTTAAAATAAAAAAGAAAAATTTTCAAAAAAATAGAGTTGAATTTTCAACCGAAAAGTTAAGGAAAAAATGCAATTTTCTATTAATGAAAATAAAATCTGAGATTCTCATAAATTCTCAGAGAATTTATTTCTCGGTTATATTCTCGGTAATATTCTTATTTACGTTATCGTTCTCAAAGTAATATAACCGGCTCAGAACTCTAAACCAGTCCAAATTGCTGAAAAATATTTTTCTTTATTGTCAAAATGCTTATCCTTTTCTATATTATAACTTAGACTTGTAAACGAAAAAAACCGGAATATTTCTTTTTTGCAATAATCATCTCTCTCTCTCGAATCTCGATTTCAATCGAACCGGCCACATTGTTCCAGGTGGTGAGATCTCCAGACGGTGAGTCAAGATCGTACGCAATCGGACAATTGTCAATTCAGCGAGCGGCTGTCTGGGCCCTCGAAAGATACTACACCGAATTCTCAATTTACAATCCCTATTTGGATCGACTGCCAGTCTCGAAATCAGGTAGGAAACAGTCGAGTTTCAAATTCTACGATGTCGATGGAACCGTGACGACAATGAGCGGCGGTGGCGGCGGCAGTGTTCAGAGTAGTCGAGGTGGCAACGGTGGCGACCGTGCAGTTCTTGCCGCACAGGCGCGTCGCCGCGACTCCAGTCACAATGAGCGCTTTTACGAGGAGCACGATTACGAGAGGCGGGTCCGCAAACGACGAGCTCGTCTAATAACAGCCGCTGAAGAGGCCTTTGCCCACATCAAACGGCTCCACTCCGACTCGGATTCGGCGCCGAATCCGGGACCAATGGACCCGATGGAGGCGGCTCAGGCCGTCTTTCCCTCGATGGCGAGGGCGCTGCAGAAGTATCTGCGAGTGACGCGACAGCAGCCGCGCCACTCGGTCGAGTCGATTCTGGGTCGTCTGGCTAGGTGTCTGGCTCAGGACGCGGCACCGAAAGCCTTTCTCGAGCCCTTCTTCACCGCGAGTCCTGTCCTCGCGCACGAGAAGGAACGACAGAGGAGGTCGCATCACTGGGCGCTGGTTTGTGAGGGCGAGTTGCCCTCACGACTGCTACAGGATGGATGTGAATTTCAGCTGCGACAGGGCGAGGTTGCTCTACTCTGCACGGTCTATCGACTGCCGCACTTCAATCTGACGGAGCAACTCGCTCATCCGAAATCGAACAAGTTTCTGCTCAGGCTTAATTCGGAAACGTCGGTGTAACGATTATGTTGTAGCCAGGTTGTGTTCATAGATAAGTGAGAAATTGTGGGTGTCCAGTGTGATGTTGGAAAGCTTGAAAAATCGGGAATTTTTGTTGAATTTTGTCTGTCTTGTTTGAAAGTTATAGGAGCCTAAATTACATTACAAACTGTAATGGAAAATACTAAATTTTTAAATTCGTAGGAAGTGTTAAGAAAAATAATAGGTTATTTATTCCTACTGAATACTTGGCTAAATGAAATTAGCCTAATTCTTAATGATAACGAAAATATAGCCTATTATTTGTAGAACCCATCGACTTGATTTTTGAGTATTGAGTAAGGCCATACATACCACTTGGTGGACTGAAAAGCATTGATTACACTTAGAGTTCTTAAATTCCCGAGAATTTAAGGGCATGTGATACAGCTAAATACCTATATTACCGACCTCACTTTTTCAGTTCACTGAATGTTTTTTTGATCCTAAGAACTTTTTTTGTAAATAAAATATCGAGCTGAAACGTTGGAAAATGTATTAGAGTACAATAAAGTACGTTTAGGTACTGCATTTTGGTAGGAACTTCACTGCAAATTATTTCATCTTTTTTCTGAACCTCGACATTTTTTGAACGTTCGAACTTTTTTATACATAAAATATCGGTCTCAAACTTTGAAAAATGCAAGAGCCGAAAGAAAACTACGTTTAAGTATAAAGCTTTATGATAACAGATGTAAAAAAAAATTTCAACTATCAATTCCATCGGCATCAGCCGGTAACATTGTGCACGAAAATACGAACTCTCTAGAGCCTCGTTTAGTGGTCGCCAGGGTTCGCATTTTCGTGTACAACGTTACCGGCTGATGCCGATGGAATTGATAGTTGAAATATTTTTTTTTACATCTGTTATTGTTAAGATTTGTACTTAAATGTAGTTTTCTTTCGGCTCTTGCATTTTTCAAAGTTTGAGACTGATACTTTATGTATGAAAAAAGTTCGAACGTTCGAAAAAACATTCAGTGAACTGATAAAGTGAAGTCGGTAATATAGGTATTTAGCTGTGTCACATGCCCTTAAGTTCAGGTTATATAACCGAGAATATGACAGAATTTTTGAGAATTTAACCCTTTCCGGCATACATTTTTCAGGGAAACGAGTTTTCATGAAAATTGGTACATAGGGATTTTTGGGGTCGCTGATTACGCACCTGAACTCAGATTTTGAAAATTTAAAATGGCGGGTCCAAAATGGCGGCTAAAATTTGGCATATTTTTTTATTTTTTCTAGAAATTGGTATACGGGGGTTTTTGGCATCACTGATCACGAATCTGAACTCAGATTTAGAAAATTCAAAATGGTGGATCCAATATGGCGACTTAAATTTGGAATATTTTTGGATTTTTTTAAAGAATCGGTATACAGGGTTTTTTAGAGTCGCCAATCACGAATCCGAACTCAGATTTTGAAAATTCAAAATGGCGGGTCCAATATGGCGACTAACGTTTGTTTGGCATATTTTTTATTTTTCTGAAAATAGGTATACGGGGGTTTTTGGGATCACTGATCACGAATCTGAACTCAGATTTAGAAAATTCAAAATGGTGAATCCAATATGGCGACTTAAATTTGGAATATTTTTGGATTTTTTTCAAGAATTGGTATACAGGGTTTTTTTGGAGTCGCTAATCACGAATCCGAGCTCAGATTAAAAAATTCAAAATGGCGGATCCAATATGGCGGGAAAAATTTGGATTTTTTTTTTAAATTGGTGTTCAGGGGTTTTTGGTATCTCTGAAAACGAATATGAACTTAGATTTTAAACATTCAAAATGGATTAGTACCAATTTTCTGAATTTTCAAAATCTAAATTCAGATTCGTGATCAGTGACTCCAAAAATCCTTGTACACTAATTTTTTTAAAAATCCAGAAAACTTTATTATTTAGACCGCCATATTGGATCCGTCATTTTAGATTTTCAAAGTCTGATTTCAGATTCGTGATCACTGACCCCAAAAACCCCTGTATACCAATTTTCAGAAAAAAAATACAAAAATATTCCAAGTTTCGGGCGCCATCTTGGATCAACCATTTTAAATTTACAAAATCTGAGTTCATAGTCGTGATCACTGACCCCAAAAACCCCTGTATACCAATTTTCAAATAAAATCCAAAAATATTTCCAATTGCGGCAGCCATATTGGATCCGCAATTTTGAATTTTAAAAATCTGAGTCCAGATTCGTATTCAGCGACCCCAAAAAACCTTAAGCACCCATTTTCATAAGGATATAATGGAAAGTTTTTTCAATACTGAATTTTGCCAACAAAAAAGGCTTTTTGTCATCTTTGTTTATAAGTATTAACAAATTATTTTTAAAATTTAGTACTCTGCACAAAAATTTCAATTTTCTATCATTCTGCGAGTATGAAATTAAAAAAAAATCTGTAAAATCCAATAAAAACTACTCTGAAATCGCAAAAAATTCCCACTATGCCGCAAACGGTTAAAAGAATTTAAGAGAATTTAAGAATTTCGATTTTTTAACAATTAAGTTATATTAGCGGGTGAATATAAATTATTTTCTAGCTGAAACGTATTTAGGAATTACAGTGTTTCATATACAAATTTAAAATTTTCAAAAGGTATTAATTTATTTCAAACAAAAAAAAGGTTTTTTGCCCTTTAAAAGATAGTTCTTGAACAAAATACAGGAATTTTTAACAAAATAATTGAATTTTTAACATAATAGTTCAACATTCAACTTAAAAAAACAAATTACCGTTAAAAAAGTGTCATAGTTTATATTTTAATAAAAAAAGAATTAAATTTATGCAACAAAAAGAAAGAATTTTAAAACCAAAAGACGAATTTCCAACAAATAAAGATTTTGTACTCAAAAAATAAATAAAATTTTATCTAAATTATTGAAACTTTAAACCAGAAGACAAATTTGCTTTATAAAAATTCAATTTTCAAACAAAAAATATGAATGTTCAACAAAAAATTAATTTTACACGAAACTGATGTATTTTTACGCAAAAAAAGGAAATTTCAAATTGTGAAATAATTTGTTTACAAAAAAAAACCGAATTTTTAACTAAAAAATATCAATTTTAAAAAATGGAAGATTTCCATTTTCTGTTAAAAAATTAATTCTAAACAACAAAAAAAAGTATTATTCACTTAACATTTAAATTTTCAACCAGACTTCAATAAAAAAACATTTCAGAATGTAGTTTAACTTTGACCCAAGTAGTTGATTTTTCAATTAAAAAAGATTAATTTTCAACAAGATAATTATACTTTTAATCAACTTTTTAAACCAAATGTTTTAAACAAATTAGTTGAATTATCAAGCAGAAAAGAACGATTTTTAACCAAAAAGTTGCATTTTCATACAAAAAATGAAATTTCTTCTATAACAGATGAAGTTTATAAATTAAAAAGATAAATTAAAAAAAAAAAAGTTAAATTTTTCGTCGAAAAAGATTTTAGTCGAGTTTTCTCGATCAAACTATGAATTTTTTAAAAAGAAATAATTTTATACCAAAAAAAATTTAGTTTTCAATACAAAAAGACGAATTTTTAACAAAAAAGAATGACTTTAGCAAAATTGTTGAATTCTCTAGTAAATAGTTGTATTTTTATCAAAAATATGAAATTTGTCTTAAAGCAGTAGAATTTTTTATTACAAAAAAAGTTTATTTTTCATCCAAAAAAATTCCAATTAACTCAGTTAAATCAAAAATTTAATTTTTTTAACAAAAAAGTGATTTTCAACGAAAAAAATTGAATTTTCCATCCAAGAAAGCAAATTTTTTCAACCAAAAAGGATGAATTTTTAACAAAATAGTTCAATTCTCTACCAAATAGTTGAATTTTTATTTTAAAAATAGATCAATTTTGTACTAAAACAGATGCATTTGTAATAAAAAACAAACTTTTTTTTTAAATTGGAACTTTTATCCAGAAAATATTTAAGTTTATTTTTCAAGATGAAAATATAAATTTTAAACAAAAAGTAAATTTTATACGAGATAGTTCAGTTTTTCAGAAAATAGTATAATAGCTTAATTTCTAACCAAACAGGTGTATTTTGATCAAAAAAAGATTTTATTTCTGCTAAAGCAGGTAAACTTTAAAATAAAATAGACAAACTTTAAAAAAAAGAGTTGAATTTTCAGCCGAAAAGTTAATTTTCTATTAATTAAAATAAATTCTGAGATTCTCATAAATTCTCAGAGAATTTATTTCTCGGTTATATTCTCGGCAATATTCTGGATCCACCAAGAAAAAATATAATCTTTTGTTTCAAATAACTTTTAAATTAATTGCTTAACATTCTTTAAAGTTACTAAAAATTAGTGAAATATTTTTAAATTCTTTAAAAATAAATTTTCAAATTCCGTCAAAAGTCCCTAGTTATTCCTTAAAATCTTCTGAATCTTTTTTGAAATCCCTTCAACTTCTTTACAGTAAGTAAGTAAGATTTCTTGAAAATCCTTAAAGTCCTCCAAATTTTTTTGAACTCCCTACAACTTCTTTGAAATAATTTAAAATATTGTATAATTGACTAAAATTAATTCAAATCTTTTAAATCCAAAATCCTTTAAATTTTCTTAGGCTCCTTAAAATCTTTTGAAAATCCTTAAAACAATAAATTTCTTTAAATTCCTTGAAATCTCCTAAAATTCATTACATCTGATTTAATAACTTTTTAATAACTCGCTTGACTTTCTTTAAAATGACTAAAAATGTCATAAAATCTAATAAAATCTCTGGTAAATCATTAAATCGTTTTGAACTATTTTTGGATTAGTTTTAAATCCTTTAAAAAGAAACTTTAAAATTTTTTGTAAATCTTGAAAATTTCTAAAATTATTTTTAAAGCCTTTAAAAGAAAATCTTAAAATACCGTCAAATCCTTATAGGATGTAATTCCTTAAAATCACTTGAATTGTCAGAAATTCTTTAGGTTTTTTTTTTTAAATCCTTTAATTTCTCCGAATTTTTTTGAAATTCCTTCAACTACTTTAAAATCATTCAAAATTTTCAAAATTGAGCACAGTTTATGAAAATCCTTTGAATTTCCTTAAATTCCTTAAAATATTAAAAAAAATACATCCCTTGAAATCTGTTCAAATTTATTAAAATCTTTTTAAATAACTTTTCAGTAACTCGCTTGACATTATTTAAAATCACCTAAACTGCCTTAAAATGTGATAAAATCTCTTGCAAATCCTCCAAACTTTTTAGATTCCTTAAAAAATCTTGAAAATTCCTGCAAAATCGTTCAATTTTTCTGCATTCTTTTAAAATGCTTTCAAATTTTATTAATCGTTAAAAATCTCTTGAGAAATCCTAAGATCACTTAAAGTCTTTTAAAATATTTTAAAGTCTCTTTGATATAACTTTATTAGTTATAAAACTATTTAGAAAAGTAGATTTCAGAATTTTTAATATTATAAAAAGGGGATAGTACACCAGATGGCAAAGATTTCTAAACATTTAAAAAAGATTTCAAAAATTTTGAGAAGATTACACATATTTTTGAGATCCTTGAAATTTTTGTGAAATGTTTTGAAATATTGTTATAATTATCAAATCTTTGGAATCTTTGTAAAAATGTTTTGAAATCTTCATAATCTGTTTACTATTCATTTGAATTCATTAAACTGTTAAAAATCTTTGTGAAATCTTCTAAACAAATTTAAAATCGTTTAAAATCTTTAACTTTAAAATTTATGAAAAATATTTGAAATTTTTATGAAATCTTTGAATTCATGAGAAATATTTGAAATTCTTATGAAATCCTTGAATTATTTGTGAAATCTATGATATTGATTTAAAATCATTTAAATATTAAAAATCCTAGTGAAATCTTTTTAAATTTTGGTAAAATCTTTGAAATCTTTGTCAAATATGTCCAAATATTTGCGAAATGTTCGAAATTTTTGTAAAATCTTTTTGAAATCTTCTAAACAAATTTAAAATCGTTTAAAATCATGAACATCTTTTAAAATCTTCGAAATCTGCTGGGCTATTCATTTAAATTCATGTAAAATATTTGAAATTTTTATGAAATTCTTGATACATTTGTGAAATCTTTTATATTTATTTAAAATCATTAAAATATAAGAAATCTCTGTGAAATCTTTTAAAATTTTGGTAAAATCATTGAAAAATTTCGAAATATTTGCAAAATGTTTCATATCTTTGTAAAAACCTTTCTGAAATCTTCTAAATAAATTTAAAATTGTGAAATCTTTGGTATTTATTTGAAATGATTAAAATATTCGAAATCCTTGTGAAATATTTTTAAATCTTTGAAATATTTTTTACATATTTCTCTAATCATTGTTTGTGAAATCTTTTGAAATCTTATATTTACTGAAACATTTTGAAACTGTTTGATTTTTTTTTTAAATTGGTGTAATAGACTTTTTTTGAAATCTTTGAAATTATTGAAATCTTCAGGAATCCTTATGAATTCTTTGAAATCTTTTGTGTTCATTTGAAATCATTACAATATTTGAAATGTCCTTCAATTTTGAAAAATTAGACAAATTTGTGATTTCAAAGATTTTACCAAATTTAAAAAGATTCCAAATATTTAAATGTTTTTAAATGAATGCAAAATATTTTACAAATATATCAAAGAATTCATAAGGATTCCAGAAAATTTTAATAATTTCAAAAAATTTTAAAACGGTATATTACATCAGATTCAAAAAAGTTTTAAACAATTTGAAAACGTTTCAATAAATTTAAGATTTCAAAGATTTCACAAACAATGATTAGAGAAAGATATCACAAATATTTCAAAAATTTAAAAATATTTCACAAAGATTTCAATGATTTTACCCAAATTTCAAAAGATTTAAAATATTTAAATGATTTTAAATGAATACCAAAGATTTCATAAAAAATTCAAATATTAGAATGAGTTCAAAGAAAAAAAAATATTTCAAGACATTTCGCAAAAATTTCAAAGGTCTCAAAGATTTTAGCGAAACTTTTAAAGATTTTAAATATTGCAATAAACCTTTCAAAACGTTTTAAAGATTTTAAACGATTTTAAATTTGTAGAAGATTTCCGAAGATTTCATAAAGATTTCACAGATTTTAGAAAGATTTCGAATATTTCACAAATATTTCAAAAGATTTGATAGACTTCAAAGATTTTACCAAAAATTTCAAAGATTTAAAAAAAATTTGACAAATATTTCAAGGATTTCATAGACTACCAAAATTTTTAACGATTTCAAAAGATTTTAAAGATTTTAAACGATTTTAAATTTGTAGAAGATTTCACAAAGATTTTGAAGATTTTACGAAGATTTTGAAGATCTCATAAAAATTTCATAAAGATATCAAAATATTTTTAAGATTTTAAACGACTTTTGTTTCGATTGGAAGATTTCAAATGATTTCAGAAAAATTTCAAAGCTTTTACAAAGATTTCGAAATATTCATAAATATTTAAAACCATTTCACAAAAATTTTGCAAAGATTTCAAGTATTTTAATGATTTCTAATGGAAAAATATTTTGAAGATTTTCGTAAGAAATTCATAAAGATTTCGAAGACTTCAAAACATTTTAAACGATTTCAAATTTGTTCAAAAGGTTTCAAAAGTTTCAAAAAAAATTTAAAAATTATACAAAAATTTCAAACATTTCACGAACATTGAAATTTTTTTAAAGAAGATTTCCAAAAATTATAAATATTTTAATGATTTTAAATGAATACGAATGTTATCAGAAAGATTTCACAAATGTTTCAAAGAATTCATAAGGATTTAAAAATTTAAAAAACGGTGTATTATACCAGATTTTAAATATTTTAAACAATTTCAAAAGGTTTCAATGAGTTTGAGATTTTAAATGATTTAAATTATTTTGATGATTTCAATGATTTCATACGAACACAAACGATTTCGCAAACAATAATTAAAGAAGAATTTCACAAATATTTCAAAGATTTCATAAAAATTTCATAAAGTTTTCAGAGATTTTACCAAAATTTAAAAAGATTCTAATTATTTTAATGAATTCAAATGAATAAAAAAGATTTCACAGATATTTAAATTATTTCAAAATATTGTACAAAGATTCAAAAGATTTCTCAAGGTTTCAAATATCTTAATGATTTATAACAAATACTAAAGATTTCACAAAAATTTCGAAAATTTGACGAATATTTCCAAATATTTTACAGAGATTTCAAAGATTTTACCAAAACTTTAAAGATTTCAAAAAATTTCACAAATGTTTCAAAGATTCTAATGATTTCAAATGAGTATCGAAAATTTCACAGATTTTTCATGAAGATTTCAAAAAAATTCACAAAGATTTCAAGGATTTCAAAGACTAATAAAAGTTTAAAACATTTCACAAAGATTTTACCGAATTTTAAAAGATTTCAAATCATTTTAAAGATTTTAAACGATTATAAATTTGTAGCAAATTTCCGAAGACTTCACAAAGATTTCACAAATATTTCAAAATATTTTACAGATTTAAATGATTTCACGAAAATCATTTCTAATAAATAAAAAAGATTTCACAAATATTTCAAAAATTTTCGTAAGCAATTTATAAAGATTTCGAAAACTTCGAATCATTTTAAACGATTTCAAATTTGTTCAGAAGATTTCAAAAGTTTCAAAAAGACTTTAAAGATTTTACAAAAATTTCACAAACATTGAAATGTTTCAACATTTCTAATTTTTTTAGAAGATTTCAAATAAATTCACAAAAATTTCCAATATTTTAATGATTTTAAATGATTACAAAAGATATTAGAAAGATTTCACAAATATTTCAAAGCTTTGATACAAATTTAATAAAGATTTCAAAGATTTTACCAAAATTAAAAAAATACTTCACAAATATTTCAAAGATTTTAAACGATTTCAAAAAATTTGAGAAGATGTCGAAATATTTCACAAAGATTTCAGAAAGATTTCACAAATATTTCAAATAATTCATAAGAATTTGAAAAGATTTCAAGAATTATTAATATTTCAAAAAGGATATTCAAAAGGTTTCAATAAATTTGTGATTTTAAAATATTTAATTGATTTCAAATGAACCCAAAAAGATTTCACAAACAAAGAATAAAGAAAGATATTAAAATATTTTACAAAGATTTACAGGATTCAAAAGATTTTGCCAAAATTTAAAAAGATTTCACGAGTTTCAAAAATATTTTAATGATTTAATATGATTACAAAATATTTCATAAATCTTTTTAACAATTTTAGATATGTTTAGAAGATTTCGAAAGATTTTACATAAATTTCGTAAATTTCGCAAAGTTTTTAAAACTTTCAGAAGATTTCATGGATTTTGAAGATTTTAAAAAGCAGATTTCTAAGATTTTTTTTAGAAGATTTAAAAAGTTTTCACAAAGATTTCAAATATTTTAATGTTTTCTAATGAATACAAAAGATTTCAGAAAGATTCCAGAAAAATTCCAGAAAAATTGATTATTTCACAAATATTTCCAATATTTCAATGATTTCAAATGAATGCGTCACAAGCCAAGATTAAAGAAAGATTTCACGAATATTTCAAAAAATTTCTTTAATATTTTTAAAAAAATTCAAGGATTTTACCACTTTTTTTTTTAAATTTCACAGAGATTTCAGAGAAATAATTTTATTAAAAAAAAAGCGACCTGTAAACACTTAATTTGCTGACCTGGAAAAGGTGGAAAAAACCTTGAATTTTGATCCTAGCAATCGCTGGACACCCTGATTAAAAGCAAGAAAACAGTTTTGTTTTAAAAACACGTTTTTAGTATCTAGATGCACATCCTTGATGTTTAAAATCAGCTCTTTGAGCTTTTTAATTCGGCTTTACATGGCTATTGTGTTTAGCCAAAACAGAAATGTGGATTATCAATTAGAAATTTATTTACAAAATGCTTTCTAATATGGTAATTTTATTTAATATTTTTGCCATGTCAGATTTTTACAAACGAATTTTATACTCAGGTCATTTTTCTCCAAGAAAATGATTTAATGAATAAGTCGACTTGCTATCTGATCTCTTTTTTAAAATATAACCCGCTGAATTAAATTTACTTGCAAGTTTCAAGTAAATAGGATTATTTTATGGTTCTCACTGATGAAATCAGTCATTTAAAATGATCTAATTTATTACATTTTCAACTAAAAACTATGATTTTTTTATGAACAAGATGAATTATTAAACAAAATAGTTACATTTTCAAGTAAAGGGATGTTTTTTAAAATAAAAGATTAAATTTCTATAAAAAAAACTAATTTTTAACAAAATATAGAATTTTCAACTAAAAAGATTAATTTTTTTACAAAAAGAAAATTTAACAAAAGTTAATTTTTAATTTTTAACAAAAGAGTTACATTTTCAAGCAAAGAAATCGATTTTTTAATAAAATGATGTATCATTAACTGATAAATTTTCTACTTAAAAAAAAAAAAGATTTTTGAAAAAAAAAATATTCTTTTCAGCAAAAGAGATGAATTTTTAAGTAAAATTTTTTATTTTTTACAAAAAAAAAACAACGAATTTTTAACAAAATAGTTAAATTTTCAAGCAAAGGGATGAATTTTTAAATAAAATAATGTATCATTAACCCTTAAAATTTCTACTTAAAAAGAAAATTTTTGAACAAAAAACATTCTTTTCAACAAAAGAGATGAATTTTCAACTAACAATTTTTATTTTTTACCAAAAAAAAACAACGAATTTTTAACAAAATAGTTAAATTTGCAAACAGATGAATTTTTAAATTTGTTCTTACAACCACCTAATTGAATTTACCACAGAAAAAATTAATTTACCTTCAAGAAGATAAATTTTCTACTAAAAAGTAAGAATTTTGAACAAAATAGTTAAATTTTCAAGCAAAGGGATAAATTTTTAAATAAAATGATGTATCATTAACCGATAAATTTTCTACTTAAAAAAAAACGAATTTTTAACCAAATACTTAAATTTTCAGACAGATGAATTTTTTAATCTGACTTTTTAACCATCTAGTTAAATTTTTCACACAAAAATTAATTTTCATCCAAGAAGATAAATTTTAGACTAAAAAGGAAGAATTTTTAACAAAATACATAATTTTCAACAAAAGAGATGAATTTTCAACTGAAAGATAGGAATTTTTAACAAAATTATTTATTTTCAACTAAAGAGATTAATTTTTTACAACAAAAAAAAAACGAATTTTTAGCAAAACAGTTAAATTTTCAAGCAAAGGGATAAATTTTTAAATAAAATGGTGTATCATTAACCGATAAATTTTCTACTTATAAAGAAGGATTTGTAACAAAATAAATTATTTTCAAACAAAATACATAACTTTCAATAAAAGAGATGAATTTTCAACTAAAAGATTAAATTTTTTACAAAAAAAAAAACGAATTTTTAACAAAATAGTTAAATTTTCAAACAGATGAAATTTTCAATCTGACCTTTTAACCACGTAGTTGAATTTTTCACATAAAAATTAATTTTCATCCAAGAAGATAAATTTTCGACTAAAAAGGAAGAATTTTTAACAAAATACATAATTTTCAACAAAAGAGATGAATTTTCAACTGAAAGATTTAATTTTTTTACCAAAAAAATAATTTTTCACAAATTACATAATTTTCAACTAAATAGATTAATTAAAAAAAAAAACGAATTATTAACAAAATAATTAAATTTTCAAGCCAAGAGATAAATTTTCAAATAAAATGTATCATTAACCGATAACTTTTCTACTTATGAAGAAGAATTTGTAACAAAATAAATTATTTCCCAACAAAATACATAATTTTCAATAAAAAAGATGAATTTTCAACTAAAAGATTACATTTTTTACAAAAAAAAAAAAAAAACAAATTTTTTACAAAATAGTTAAATTTTCAAGCAAATAGATGAATTTTTGACTAAAATGATATATAATTAACCAAAAGAATTAATTTTTATCAATGCAGTTAAACTTTTAACCACGTAGTTGCCATTTTCGTAAAAAAAAAAGTATTTTCCACTAAAAAAGAATAATTATGAAAAAATACATTCTTTTTCAACAAAATATTTAATTTTTAACAAAAGAGATGAATTTTTAATTAACAATTTTTATTTTCCAAACACAATGAGTTTTTAACAAAATAGTTACATTTTTAAGCTAACAGATTAATTTTTAACTTAATTGATGTATCATTAACGAAAAGAATGAATTTTTATTCAAAGCAATTGAACTTTCTACCAATTAATTGAATTTTTGACAAAAAAAATTAATTAATTTTCCTCCAGAAAGATAAATTTTCTACTAAAAAAGAAGAATTTTGAAGAAAATAAATTATTTTTTAACAAAATACATAATTGTACAAATAAAAAATATAAATTTTTTACAAAAAAAAAAATAGTTAAAAAAAATGAAGTGCAATTTTCAAGCAAAGTGATGAATTTTTAACTAAAATGACGTATCATTATATAAAAGATTGCATTTTTATAAAAGCTGTTGAATTTTTACCCCAGTAGTTAAATTATCCACACAAAGAAGTGAACTTTCCCCCCAAAAGATAAATTTTCTATGGAATTTTCAGCCAAAAAAATATGAATTTTCAACAATAAAATGTATTTAAACCAAAAGAAGCTTTTATTTTTAAATAATAAATAGTTGAATTTAACCAAAAGAATGAATTTTTAACTAAGAAGATTTATTTTCTACCAATAATGATGAATTTTCAACTAAAAAAGATACAGTTTCGAAAAAAGTAGTAACGCTTTCAACCATATAAAATATTTTTTGATCACAGTGATAAATTTTTAACTAACAAATAAGTATTTAAGAAAATGATTAAATTTTTAACGAGAGAAATTAATTTTCAACTGAAAAGATATATTTTCAAAGAAGAAAATTATTTTTCTACTACAAATGACGTATTTTCTGTTAAAAAATTAATAAAAAAAAAAAAGGATTTTCAATCAAATAATTAAATTTGTTAGGAAAGGATTCACTTTTCAAGTAAAATGATTAATCTTTACCCAATAGAATGAATTCTGAAAATAGTAGGTCAACTTTCATCCAAATAATTGAATTTTCAACCAAAAAAATATAAATCTTCAACAAACAATGTATTTCAACTGAAAAATATTTGTATTTAAAAAAAATAGTGAAATATAACCAAAAAGATGAATTTTCAACTTCAAAGGATTAATTCTTTATCAACAATGAAATAGTTCATTTAGTGTTAAAAAACTTAATTTTCAAAAAAAAAAAACGAAATAGATTTTCAAGTAATTTTCTAATAAAATTATGAATCTTCAACAAAAATAAATTAATTTTGAACAAAGGAGTCTAACTTTGAAATAATATTTTAATTTTGAGTTAAAAAACAAAGTAGTTTAACTTTCAACCAATTATTTTGTCGATAAATAACTTTTTTGTTGAAAATTAATATTTTCGATTGGAAAATAAATTTTTTTTTGTAAAAAATTCACCTTTTGGCTTGAAAATTCAACAATTTGGTAGAAAATTTAACTATCTTGTTGAAAAAAATTCTTATAAAAGAAAAATCATAAAAATGTAAGAAACACGTCTTTTTTGCTTGAAAATTAATCAATTTTCGTAAAAATGTCATATTTTTGGTTGATAATTCAACTACTAATTATTTTAAAATTGAGCTAATTGGTCAAAAATTAATTTTTTATTGAAAATTTACCTGTTTTATTGGAAATTCGTCTTTTTTGTTTAAAAATAACTTTTTTCTTATAACATTTATATTTTCCGGTTGAAAATTCGATTATTTTGTGGAAAAGACTTCTCTTTTTGCTTAAAAATTCATCTATTTTCGTAAAAATTTTATCTCTTTTTTTTTTTTTTTTGTTGAAATTTCGTCTTTTTCGATAGAAATTTAATCTTTTTTTTTAATTTATCCTTTTGGTTGAGGATTTAATTATTTAATTAAAAATTCGTATTTTTTGGCTGAATTTAACTGGTAGAAAATTCTTTGTTTTTCTTTAGTTAAAAACTAATTTTTTAAACTAAAAATGTAACTCAACTGTTTTTATAAATATTCGACTTTTTAGCTTGAAAATATAACTTTTTATTGAAAATTTGCCCTTGTGGATTAAAAAAGTGGATTTAAAATTTATAAAAATGAACAATTGGTAAGGTGTTTTCAATTTCTCATCATGAGATTATTGCGCTTAAAGCTAGATTATAGAAAAACATTCCACGATATTGTTTAAAACAAAATTTGACCAGTGACCTTCGCAATTTCAAAAGGTGACCAATGAAAACACCATTGACTTATTTATATCAAAAGAGACAAAATATTTGTCATTTACTTTTTTATATGTTTGAATGAAAAATATTTGATTTGATTGACAAGTCATTTTCGTAAATTAGCTTTTGCACAAATTATACATATAGAATTGTACGTGTGAGCATGTATGAATGTGAGTGTAACCGAGTGTACTTAAAAAGAAAAAGGTAAGTTTTAATTGAGAAATACACTAGACAATTGTTTAGTTAAATAATTGAGCAGACAAGATTGTTGATATGCACAGTTGTAGTTAAAAAGAAAATGCAAAGAGAGCTTTAAATGTTTTATATTCACGCCGCAGTGCGCGAGTACTCACTTGAGTATATTGCGCAATATTACGCATTCGAATTGGAAACGGTCCCGACACAACATTTTAACACATGGATAACTGCATTTTTTCTTTAAGTAACTAGCCACTGTTAAATACTTACGATAGTTTTAATTTGCTGCCAAAGGTGAAAAAACAAACAAACATGTATGAATCATTGCTCAGTTAATTAATTTATACTCACGCAAAATATAAAATAAAAAAAGACACAAAGAGCGAATTTGAATTTGTTGAACTCAAGATCTAATTGTTCTAGCAGCTGGCTCTCTAAAGAAAAAGTCTGTTTCATTTTTGAAAGAATATTTGATATTGTAAATAAAAAAGGAAATAGAGATTAAGTCGCTACCGGTGGCGGATAGGACGGTGGAGGACTTTGTAAAAGAAGCTATATATTATATAAATATTTAGGAATTTTTTGCAGTATGATCACGGAGAAATCCTCTCGCAGCCTTTACATGACACATAGCCAAGTGGAGAGGTTTTTTTTTTAAATAAAATAATATAGGAGAGCCTGTAAAATGACGAAAAATCGTTGAATCGAGGCTGACTTTAATCAGAATTGCAGCTTCATTTTCTATATCGTCATTGTCAGATATCAGTATTTTTATGGGCACATATCAGAGATTTCATATACAGAAACCGAATATTGTGATTCTTTTTTTATGCAAAATGTAGGAGGCTAGGTGAAAGTTATCTCCTTACATGAAGGACTTTTTTACACTTGTGTATTTTTGTGAATACAAATTGCTATTGTGCGATGTAGTTTTTTGTGACTTTTTATTTATGTACACGCATAAGACGGCAGTACTTGTATTAAAGAAAATAAAATGAATTTCACGCAACAAAAATGCAGTTATTATTTATGTTTTTTAGGTTCCTATTTTTTAATGGGGGGGGGGGGGTCCTTTCTGGAAAACCTGGAATTGCCATAGAATTCTTTTTTAGTCAAGATATTTTTTCGAGGGCGAGCTTAATGTTTGTTTTTTTTTTTAAATTACAATATAAAATTGTTTAAAAATGATTATTTATTTGTAAATGTAGTCTCACTTAAAAATTCATGTGTTTTGATGAAAATTCAAAACATATTGAAAAGTCGTCTTTTTGGTTGAATTCACTATTTTGATTAAAAATTATTTTATTTTGAAATATTAATTACAACATATTTCGTTCAGAATTAATTTTTTTTTTTTAAGGAAAAATTAATTACTTGGTTGAAAATCAATATGTTAATTTTTTAATTAAAACTATAACTATTCAAGATTTAGTTGAAAATTTTTTTCTTTTTTACTTCAAAATTTATCACCTTTGTATGAAACTGTAACTATTCGAATTAAATATGCCATCATTTTAGTTAAAAATTCATATCTTTGGTTCAGCATCAATTTTTTTAAATACAAATTTATGTATTTTGTTAACAGTGAATTTTTTTTAGAAATTAAACTTCTTGACTGAAAATTCATCTTTTTGGTTGAAAATTTGATTATCCCACCTAAAGATTCATCATTGTGATTGAAAATTTATTACTTTGTTTAAAAATGTAGATTTTTCTGTAAAATTTTGTTTTTTTTTTTAGTAGAAATTCACTGTCTTGGTTGAGAATTCTATTTTTATAGATAAAGTTTCATTATTTTAGTAGGAAATTATTTTTTTCAAACGGTCACTGTATCCATTTGAATTAAATTTTTTATTGTTATTTTATTTTTTAAATTATTTTATTATTAAACCTTGTTTTCATATATAAAAATGATTCTTTTTAAAATTAAAAGAGTTTCATTAAATTATTAAAATACTGAAAGTTTTAATTTGAAGTATAATTAAAGAAAATAAAATGAATTTTACGCAACAAGAATTGAATTTTTATTTACGTTTTTCAGGTTCCTATTTTTTAAATGTTTTTTCCTTTCTGGAAAACCTGGAATTGCCTAGAATTCTTTTTTAGTCAGGATATTTTTTCGAGGTCGAGCTTAATGTTTTTTTTTTTTAATTACAATGTAAAATTGTATAACAATGATTATTTATTTGTAAAAGTAGTTTGAGTTAAAAATTCATGTGTTTTGATGAAAATTCAAAACATATTGAAAAGTCGTCTTTTTGGTTGAATTCACTATTTTGATTAAAAATTATTTTATTTTGAAATAT
>NC_046659.1:142204784-142213239 GCF_010883055.1 Belonocnema kinseyi | reverse complement strand
TTTCTTTTTTACTTCAAAATTTATCACCTTTGTATGAAACTGTAACTATTCGAATTAAATATGCCATCATTTTAGTTAAAAATTCATATCTTTGGTTCAGCAGTAATTTTTTTAAATACAAATTTATGTATTTTGTTGACAGTGAATTTTTTTTAGAAATTAAACTTCTTGACTGAAAATTCATCTTTTTTGTTGAAAATTTGATTATCCCACCTAAAGATTCATCATTGTGATTGAAAATTTATTACTTTGTTTAAAAATGTTACGTTTTTAGAAAATGTAGATTTTTCTGTAAAATTTTGTTTTTTTAGTAGAGATTCACTGTCTTAGTTGAAAATTCTATTTTTATAGATAAAGTTTCATTATTTTAGTAGGAAATTATTTTTTTTCAAACGGTCACTGTATCTATTTGAATTAAATTTTTTATTGTTATTTTATTTTTTAAATTATTTTATTATTAAACCTTGTTTTCATATATAAAAATGATTCTTTTTAAAATTAAAAGAGTTTAATTAAATTATTAAAATACTGAAAGTTTTAATTTGAAGTATAATTAAAGAAAATAAAATGAATTTTACGCAACAAGAATTGAATTTTTAATTATGTTTTTCAGTTTCCTATTTTTTAATGTTTTTTCTTTCTGGAAAACTTGGAATTGCCTAGAATTCTTTTTTAGTCAGGATATTTTTTCGAGGGCGAGCTTAATGTCTTTTTTAATTACAATGTAAAATTGTATAACAATGATTATTTATTTGTAAAAGTAGTTTCAGTTAAAAATTCATGTATTTTGATGAAAATTCAAAACATATTGAAAAGTCGTCTTTTTGGTTGAATTCACTATTTTGATTAAAAATTATTTTATTTTGAAATATGAATTACTACATTTTTCGTTCAGAATTAATTTTTTTTTAACGAAAAATTAATTACTAGGTTAATCAATATTTTAATTTTTTAACTAAAACTATAACTATTCAAGATTTAGTTGAAATTTTTTTTTTACTTGAAAATTTATCACCTTTGTATGAAACCTGTAACTATTTTTCTTTTTTAAATTAGATTTTCTTGGTTGAAAAGTTGTATTTTTTTGATAAAGATTAATGTTCTTTGTTATAAATTCGTTAATCCTTTAGATGCAAATTCATATTTTTGTTTCAAATTTCTACCGTTTAAAAATGTAACTATTTTTTGCAAATTAATTTTTTATTCTGGTTGAAATTTTTTTTGAAACTGAAACTGTAACCATTCGAATTAAATATTCCATCATTTTAGTTAAAAATTCATATCTTTGGTTCAGAATTAATTTTTCAAAATACAAATTTATGTATTTTGTTTATGATTGAAAATTGATTGCTTTGTTTAAAATTGTTACTCTTTTTTAAATATGTAGATTTTTCTGTAAATATTTTTTTGTTTAGTAGAAATTCACTGTCTTCATTGAAAATTCTATTTTTATAGATAAAGTTTGATTATTTTAGTAGATAATTTTTTTTTTTTGAAACGGTCACTGTATCTATTTGAATTAAATTTTTTTATTATTTTAGTTAAAATAATAACCTTGTTTTGATATATAAAAATGATTATTTTTTTTAAATTAAAAGAGTTTAATTAAATTATTAAAATATGAAAATTTTAATTTAAGGTATAATTAAAGAAAAGAAAATTAATTTTACGCAACAAAATTTTAATTTTGATTTATATGTTTAGGTTCCTATTTTTTATGTGGTTTTTTCTTTCTGAAAAACCTGAAATTGCCGTAGAAATTTTTTTTAGTCAGTATATTTTTTCGAGGGCGAGTTTAATGTTTTTTTTAAATTACAATGTGAAATTGTATAACAATGATTACTTATTTGTAAAAGTAGTTTTAGTTGAAAATTCATGTGTTTTGATGAAAATTCAAATCATATTGAAACGTCGTCTTTTTAGTTGAATTCACTATTTGGATTAAAAATTATTTTATTTTGAAATATCAGTTACTACATTTTTCGTTCAGAATTAATTTTTTTTTAACGAAAAATTAATTACTTTGTTGAAAATCAATATGTTAATTTTTTAACTAAAACTATAACTATTCTAGATTTAGTTGAAATTTTTTTTTTACTTGAAAATTTATCACCTTTGTATGAAACTGTAAGTATTTTTCTTTTTTAAATTAGACTTTCTTGGTTGAAAAGTCGTATTTTTTTGATAAAAATTAATGTTCTTTGTTATAAATTCGTTAATTAAATTAAACTTCTTGACTGAAAATTAATCTATTTAGTTGAAAATATGACTATTCCACCTAAAGATTCATCATTATGATTTAAAAATTTATTACTTTGTTTAAAAATGTTACTTTTTTTTGAAAATGTAGATTTTTCTGTAAAATTTGTTTTTTTTTTTTTTTTTAGTAGAAATTCACCGTCTTGGTTGAAAATTCTATTTTTATAGTTTATTTTATTTTTTAAATTATTTTATTATTATTTTTATTATGAAACGTTGTTTTCATATATAAAAATTATTATTTTTTTTTAATTAAAAGAGTTTAATTCAATTATTAAAATATTGAAAATTTTAATTTAAAGTATAATTAAAGAAAACAAAATTAATTTTACGCAACAAAAATTGAATTTTTATTTATATTTTTAGGTTCCTATTTTTTAATGTGGGTTTTTCTTTCTGGAAAACCTTAAATTGCCGTAGAAATTTTTTTTTAGTCAGAAATTTTGTTCGAGGTCACGCTTAATGTTTTTTTTTAATTACAATGTAAAAGTTTATAACAATGATTATTTATTTGTAAAAGTAGCTTCAGTTAAAAATTCATGTGTTTGATGAAAATTCAACTCATATTGAAAAGTCGTCTTTTTGGTTGAATCAACTATTTTAATTAAAAATTATTTTATTTCCAAATTTCAACTATTACATTTTTCGTTCAGAATTCATTTTTTGCAAGAAAATTTAATTAAGTTTTTTTTTAGTTTTTATCGAAATCAATTTTTTTTTAAACAAAAATGTAAATATTCCATTTCAGTTGAAAATTCATCTACTTTGATTGAACCTGAAGTTTTAAACTAAAACTATAACTATTCAATATTTGGTTGAAAAATTATTCTTTTTATTTACTTGAAAATTTATCAGCTTTGTATGAAACTAACTTTTTTTAAATTAGAATTTCTTGGTTGAAAACTCGTATTTTCTAGTAAAAATTAATCTTCTTGGTTGTCAATTAATCTTCTTGGTTATAAATTCGTCTTTTTGGTTAAAAATGCAGTTTTTTAAATTAAAGAATCATGACTTTAGACGAATAATGAAAAAAGAACTATTTTGATTAAAAGTTGTTTTATTTTGAAATATAAACTACTATATTTTTCGTTTAGAATTCATTTTTTTTAATTGTAAATTTAATTACTTGGTTGAATATTAATATCTTTTTTTTTTAAATTAGGTTTTTTATAGAAAAATTAATTTTTTAAAAATTTTTATAGGAATTAATTTTTTTGGAAAGCAAAAATTTCAATTTTCCATTTGAACATTCCACTATTTCATTTAAAAATTCATCTTCTTTTATTGAACGTTAATCAGACATTCTTGGTTGAAAATTCGTATTTTTTTGGTAAAAATTAATCTTGGTTATAAATTCGTCTTTTTGGTTAAAAATTCAATTTTTCTGATTAAAGATTCGAATTAAATATTCCATCATTTGAGTTAAAAATTCATCTCTTTGGTTGAACATTAATTTTTTTAAATAAAAAGTTATGTATTTTGTTGAAAATTAATTTTTTTGTAGAAATTAATCTTCATGATCTTTTTGGTTGAAAATTTAACTATTCCACCTAAAGATTCATCATTATGATTGAAAATTCATTACTTTGTTTAAATATGTTACTTTTTTTCTGAAAATGTAGATTAAACAATTTGTTTTTTTTTTGTTTTGTAGAAATTGACCATCTTGGTTGAAAATTCATCTTTTTGTTAGAAAATTCAATTTTTCTGGATAAAGATTTTAGGAGAAAATTATTATTTTTTTAAACTGACACTGTATCTATTCGAATTGAATTTTTGTTTAAATCTGTTGAAATAAAATTTTTGTTTTCATGTATAAAAATTATTAATTTTTGGTTTAATTAAGAAAGTTTACTTAAATGATTAAAATATTGAAAATTTAAAGTTTTTATCTCTTCGGCTGAACATTAATTTTTTTAAAATGAAAATTCAAGCAATTAATTTTTGGTTGGAAATTAGTTGTTTTTAGATGGAAATTGATATATTTTGTTGAAAATTCATTTTTTTGATTAAAAATTCAACTATTTCAGTTAAAGATTCCTCATTTTAGAAATGCTTTTTTTTAAATTAATTTTTCTGGTTGAATAATTATCATTGCAATTAGAAAGTTAATCTCTTTTTTATTCCACACTCGACCGAAATTGCCACCTTTGCCCCTGAAAATAGGGGCGAAAGTAGCATATATTTCCCACAAACCGCATTTGCGGGGCGAAAGTAAAATTTGCGGGGCGAAAGTGAAATTTGCGGGGCGAAAGTGAAATTTGCGGGCCGAAAGTAAAAATTAGCCGATCAGAATTCGAGGCGCGAACAAAGCTATAAACAATGCGTTGGACCTGCTTTTGAGGGCCAAAAGGCCCCCCTTTCACCCCTTGTCGCATAATGTACTTTTTTTTAAATTAATTTTTTTGGTTGAAGAATCATCATTTTAATCAGAAATACTTCCGCACTTGTATTAAAAACAATAAAAGGAATTTCGCGTGACAAAAATCATGTTTTTATTTATGTTTTTAAGGTTCCTATTTTTTAATTTGGTTTCCTACCTGATAAAAGCTTGGAAATGTCTGGAGAGCGTGGTTAACTTTTTTTAAGAATTGCAATGTAAAATTACATAACAATGTTTATTTATCTGTAAAAGTAGGTTTGTATGACAATATTAAACTGTTTTGTTGAAAATATATTTTTTTTTTTTAGTTATAGTTGAATATTAAACTCATGTTGAAAAATCGTCTTTTTGGTCCAATTCAACTGTTTTTTTATGAAACATTAAAATTTTTTTGGAATGAAAATTTAATTACTTGATTGAAAGTTAAACTTTTTTTATAATAATATCTTTGGTTGAACATGATTTTTTTAACTCAAAATTTCACTATTCAATATTCGATTGAATAATTATCCTTTTCATTTGAAAATTCATCTCTTTTGTTTAAGTTTCAACAATTCCAGTTAAAGATTCATTATTTTAGTGAAAAATGTATCACTTTAAATGAAACTTTAACAGTTTTTTTTCAATTAGACTTTTTTTTTAAATTCGTAATTTTTACTAAAAATTAATCTTCTTGGTTAAAATTCGTTTTTTTTGTTAAAAAATTAAAATTGTCTAGTTAAAGATTCATGATTTTAGTTGAAAATTCATACTTTTGGTTCAATCTTCAACTATTCCAGTTGAAGATCCATAAGTTTTAGTTGACAGTTTATCACTTTGTTTAAGAATGCAACTATTTTTTTGGTTCTAAAATATTTTACTTAAAAAATGTCCCATTTTAGATTTTAATTTTTAAGCGAACATTTTAATTAATTAAGAAAAACCTTTCTAGTTGATAAAATGTGAATCTAAATTAATAAATGACTTTCATAAACAATTCAGAAATAGTTCACAATTTTAGAATTTCTAGACTTTAACGTTAAAAATTAAACTGTTTCAATTAGAAGGTTTTAAATGTGAACGCCCTATTGATACTTTATAAACTATTTTTAATTTTGAAATAACTTCAAAATAATATATTCGAAATTCAAGGTTTTTATTAAATTTTAAGTACTATTTTAATCTAAACCATTCAATTTGAAATCAGTAATTTTAAATTAAATATTCAAAACTATACAAAAAAAAAACTAAACTTTGAAAGTTACAATTTTAATTGTTCTATTTAAAAAAATTTGAGGTTTAAGTCAAATTATTAAATTTTTATTATAAATAACAATTGCAAACCTATTATTCTTAGAAAAAATTAAAGTAAATTGAAGAGATATTCAGAAGTTTTGAACTAATTGAAAATTAGTTTAAAATTCGAAATGATTTCGTATAATTTAAAACAAGTGTCCTCTTGTACCGACAAAATCCGGCTATTCATACCAAAATTTCGATGCAAATAGCCCATTTTGAAAGGCGTTAGACTTTAGAGGAATAAAAGATATTTCCTAGGAAATTTAACAATTATTTTTTATTTTGAAAAATTAATTTAAAGAAAGTATTTTTAAAAATCTAGAACGATTTGCAAAATTATCAAAAACGAATGTGGAAGATTGTAAGAAAATTTCTTTAATTTGGCAGGATTAAGAAATTTTTTTGTTTAAATTCGAATAATTTTAAAAGATATTTGGAAATTCCGAAAAAAATTTTAAAGTTACTTGAAATTTGAGAAAATCTAAAACATATGGATGATTCAAGACTCCGAAATAAAATTTCGAAGCATTTCGAATTGAACATTTTTTCGCTTCAGTGTTTGTTCTTAAAAATACATTGACCCTGAAAAAATGGTTCGAAACGGGAAATGACTAGGAGTTTTTTTCATTAATTTAAACGGGCTTCCTGTTAAAATTTGGTGTGAAAAATCGAACTGCTGACCCACGCAGTTTCTCAGGGGGCAGGGCGAGAGACGGTTGTGACTCACCTCGGAAGGGCCGCAGTACGCTATTACTCAATCGAGTATATTGCACAATATTATGCATTCTAATTGGAAGCAGTTCAAGCAACTCTGACTGTTGACATTTCGAATAACCCGATTGAGTAACAAGGTCAGTACGAGGAAACCCCCGATCCTGTAACTAAACCGATAGTTGGGTGTAATAAATTTTTCTGTGTCAGTAATGTTGATTTTTACTGTATCGACAACGATTCAAATTTTATTTTTTGATCAGAGAAGTGTCAGGTGTTGCCAAACCTTTCCTAACATCCTCCTTTATAACATTTTGTAACGTTAGGGCAGCCCCCCCCCCCGTACCCTTTAGGTGTCACGTAATATTCTTATTGTAAAATAAACATTTCTAATTGCAGTTCCGGTCTCAAATCTTATCTGCAGCTGATGATTTGACCAGAGAAAAAGAAAGACTAACGGAAATGCGAGAGACGACCAACGCTGCTGAGAGCCTCAGAATCTTTTTGATTACACAGAGACGATCGACTCGGTGCTTATTTAAACATCTTTTTGCAGGACCCTTACTTTAAGGAGTTGTATTCCGTTGATAGGCGGACCGTTCCGTCTCGGCTATACATTGTTTTTTCTCCCGTCTACCAGTGACGAACATGCCTGCTCTCCACTTCTGGACAATGTCGAGAGTTCACTACCAGTTGTGCATTCCGAGTTACATACTATTGACATACCAGCGCCGAGGTGTACCGACAAAGTACGGAGTCAATCCTCCTCTCCTCTCCTGCCTATCATCACAGTTGGATTTCACAACAATTAATACAACTTTCAGCTTTATTTTTCTTCCAACTTATTTCTTTAACATTATGAGATTGTAATCCGTTGCTTAATCATCTTTTTTGTTTTTATTGCAGGCCTTTCAATACAAAAAAGAGTTTCATAGCCTATTAAGACGTTAATTTAAGTGTTCAACCTTCCAACTCCTAAACCCCCCTACCTCTCCCCTCCTACTTCCCTTAGAATCACTTCACCTTGGCTTCCCCTCCTTTTTCGAACTTCTTCCACTACTTCTGCTTCTCCTCACTTCTCTGACTAACACAGACCTTCTCCTGATTCTCTTCCTCATCCCTCCCTTATCTTTCCTAAGCAACCGCACTACCCTACTAGCCCTCCCCCTAAACCCCCTCAGTACCCACTCTTACTTACAATAATTTAATTTACTTCATGTCACTTCCACTCACTTCATCTTCATCCTCTACCCCCCCCCCCCCCCCCCCCCCCCCCCCCCCCCCCCCCCCCCCCTACTTAAAGTATCCTCACTTTCCTACCTCTCACTTTCTTATCCTTTGTCACCCCTAACTGCGGCTACTTCCTCTCCTCTTATTTACACTTACTTTTCAATTTCCTCTACCATTATTTATTCCTTATATCCTCTACTTGGAAAAAGTACAATGGATGGAAGGACACCCGAATGAAACTACAAGGTTTTCTGCATGGAGCTATGGAACTTCAAAAGGGTTTCAAAGCCTATTTAATATAGTATTTAAAATGTCTAAGTTTAATATTTTTGTTTCACACTTATAAAATATAGTTATTGTAGTAGATTGATTCTTCCTCTTACCCTTTCCCACCACTTCTTGTTATCCTATCCTGTTCTATCCGATCCTATCTTATCGTCTCCTATCCTCAATATCCATTATCGCGCTACTTCAGTTTCCCTTCCACCCCTACTCCCCACCTCTGGCCTTTCTCTCCTCACCCAAACTAGATTTCCCTTACACAACCACCTCTAATTTCCTCCTCATGTCCTGTAACCCTCATAACCACCTTTC
>NC_046659.1:142175468-142204684 GCF_010883055.1 Belonocnema kinseyi | reverse complement strand
CCCCCCCCCCCTCCTATTATCTTCTCAACGACATCTCCAATCCACTCCTGCTTTCCCTCACAGGAAAAAAGTACGACGGACAGACTGCCGACCGAAACGAACGACCCTCATTTCCTTACTTCTTCTTTCTTATACTCCACACTTCCACTGACGCCACTTCTCAATTCCACATATTTCTATTTATCCCCTTCTCTTACCCCTACTTCCAACGTCTTATCTCCCTCTTCTCCCTTACTGAACATTTCTGCTACGTAAATTCTTCTTATTTCTTGTATGCTTTCATAACCCTGGGCAGAAAACCTTATAGTTTCGATAGGGTGTCCCTTTGTCGTACTTTGGGGAAATGCATATAGGGGAACTAGGGGAAATGAGGAGTGGGGGAGTAGAAGAAGTGAGTGCTGAAGAAGTAGGCGAATCGAGAGAAGGGGAAGTGAGAGGAGGGTTGCAGTGGAAGTGGGTAAATGAAGGGGGTAGGAGAAGTCTGGGGAATTAGGGCATGGAAAATAGCAGTCATGAGGAAAAATGAGAAGAGAAGTAGGGGAAATAAGGTGAGGGCAAATGATAGGAGAGGAATTTAGAGGATATATAAAGTGGGAAAGTGGAGGAAATGATGAGAGGGGAAGTCGTGGAAATTATGGATGGATAGGTAGGAGAAGTGAGGAGAGATGAAGCAAAGGAAGTCAAGAAAGGGAAAGAAGAGGAATAAGGACAGGGGAAGTAGAAAACGTGAGTGGAGGTGTGTGGGGGAAATGGGGAGAATAAAAGGAGTAGAGGCAGTGAGGGGAATTAGGGGATGAGCAGTAGGGGAAATAAGAAATGAGAAAAGAAGTAGGTGAAATAAAGGCAGTTGAAGGAGGGGAAATGAGAAGAGATTAATTTAGGGAAAATTTGGGTTGAGAAAGTAGATGAAATTGTGGGAGGGGATTAAGGGTAAATTTTGGTGGGGAATCAGGGGAAGTGAGGGGAGGCCTAGTAGGGTAGTGCGAGTGAGTAGGGGAGGGGAAGTGGGGGCTGGTGGAAGGCGTAATTTTCAATAATACGATTGCAAAATACAGGCACCTCTTAAAATCACATCGTGAGTGTGATATATGTATTATTTTTTATTTTAACGCCCCACCCTCTTCCAGCATGCCCCAAAAAATCAACCCTAAGCGAGAATGAAGTATTCTGTGGTATATTGGTCGTGAATATTACTTTTGAGTAATCCTTTTTAACAGATCATTTTAAGTGGTTAATTAAAAAGTTTAAACAATAACAATTTCCTATTTGTTAAAACATTTTTTTTAGAAAAAATTAACACCTTAGAGCAAAATGAACTAATTTATTTTATTAAAAAATCAACATGATTAATTTACATTATTGTTAATTGTTTAAATTTTGTTGTGTTAAACTCTAACTTCTGACTAGAATAATGAAGAAAAGTGCTTTTTTTTTAAATTTTCAACAAATTTTATTAACTTCTTTTATGTTAACACTTTTCATTATATACCTAAGAAATGTTTGAACAATTTCAATTTGTTTAGGGACTTTAAACGAAATAAATTGTCTCGTCAAAAGAAATTTTTTCTAAACTATGGGTAATTAATTAGAAGTGTCAACATAAGAGGATTTAATGAAATTGGTTAAAAAATTTGAAAAAAACGAGATTCTTCCGCATTATTTCAATCAATGGTTACGTTTCGGCAACAAAAAATTATGTACACAATTAATAATAAAATGAATCAATCATGCTTACTGTTAATCTTTGATTGAAACCAATCAGTTTATGGACAAGTGGTAAAAATACCATACACGTAAAATTTTTCTCGATTTTGTTGCAAAAGAAGTCATCTATTTTGGTCAAAAATATCAATGATTGGTGGAAATTAAAATTTTTTTTTAAATCAACTATTTTTTCAATCATCTTTTTTGGTCAAAAATTCAAATGTTTTTTTAAAAACTTGTCTTTTTAGTAACTATTTAGGGTAGAAGTGCAATTCTTTTGGTTTGAAAATTCAAGCAGTTAGATTTTTAAATAGAAAATTAGTATTTGGTTGAAAATTTAATTAATTTTTTGAAAATTCAACAATTTTTTGAAAAGTTCATTCCTTTTGGAAAATAAGAATTTTAGAAAAAACTTTTGGTAGAAATAAAAAATAAAAAATATCGATTTTCCATAAAAACTTCAATAGTTAAATTTCTAGTTAAAGAATTATGTTTCACTAAAATAAACGAATTTTTAAGAAAATACTTCAATTTTGTAGAAATTAGTTGAATTGTCCACTAAAATTATCTATCTTAAACAATAATAGTTAAATTTTCTATTGAAAAGTAGATTTCGACAAAAAAAATGATTTTTTAATCAAATAGTTAAATTTTCTACCAAAGAAATTAATTTTTATCTAAAATGAAGAACCTTCTACCAAAAATGTCTTTTTAACTTAAAAGATAAATTTTCCAATTTTTAGTAGAATTTTGATCTAAAAAATTTTTTTCCAAACAAACAAAAAACGAATGTTCAACAAAATAGTTCAATTTTCCACCAAAGGGATGAATTTTCAACCTAAATGAAGAATCCTCATCAGAAAAAATGTCTTTGGATCAAATTATTTTAATTTTCTACCTAAGGAGATTCATTCTTAACCAAAAAAGATGGATTCTTAACGAAAAATTTAATAGTTAATATTTCAACTGAAACATATTTTTATTTTTAATTAAAAACAGTTACGTTATTCTTAATAAAAAAAGAAATTTTCAAGTAAATAGTTATATTCTTGCCTAATCCATTAAAAAAAACAATGTTTAGCGAGTAAACTTAATTTTTAACAAAGTAGTTCAACTTTCAGCCAAGTACTTGAATTTTCAACTAAAAGCGATAAATTTCGAACTAAAAATGGAATAATTAAATATTTTATTAAAGAATGTATTTTCGTCCAAAGAAGCAAACGAATTTGCAACATTATAGTTATATTTTCAAAACAAACACAAAATAATTTTATAACAAAATAGGTTAAATTTAACCAAATAGTTGGATTTTCAATAAAAAATAAATAAAATTGTGACCAAAAATGGAATAGTTATATTAACAAAAGATATAATATAATAATATATAATAATATATATATATATAATATATAATAAAATAGTTGAATTTTTAGATAAAAAAATTAATTCTCAAGAGAAAAAGGAGCAAATTTTCAAAAAAACTGATAAAAAAATGTTAACAAAATATTAAAAACATTTTTGGATTATCTATGTCAACAATTAGTCCGAATTACCTGGATTACGCTTGATTACAATTTAATAAATTTTTTGAACTACACGATAATTACACTCGATTATATTTGATTTTTTATTAGAAGTGCTAGAATTTTTCCCGGAAATTTGGCCAGAGGTGAAGAAAACTGCAGAAAATCACCTGCCGAGTTCAGTCAATTTCTCGAGGAATATTATTTTTTAAACAAAAATGCTGAATTTTTAACCAAATAAATTAACTTTAATCCAGATAGTTGAATTTTCAATTAAAAACCATTAATTCTTAACCAAAATGGAGTGATTGAATTTTCATTTGAGAAAACGGATTGTGAACCAAGTAAAAGAAAACATAAAATAATTAAATCTTCAAAAAATCAAATTAATTTTGGCTAAATTAGTTCAACTTTCAACCAAGTAATGGATTTTTCGATCCATAACATTAATTTTTTACCAAAGCAGAAAAATTACAAAAAATAGATGAATTTTCAAGCAAGTAGTTGAATTTTTGACTAAAAACAATCAATTTTTAAACTAAAAATGGAATAGTTAAATTTTCAGTTTAAAAAATTGATATTAAACCCATAAAAATATCACGGAAATAGTTGCATTTTTAACGCAAAAGAAAGAATTTTCAATCAAACAGTGGAATTTTTAACCAGAAAAAATAGTCTTTAATCAAACTGTTGGATTTTCTAAAATCTGAATTAAGTTTAAACCGAATGGTTGAATTTTTAATAATCACAAAATCAAATTTTAACATTTAATTTCAACTTTTAACTAAGTAGTTGAAATTTCAAACCAAATAAGATGAATTCTCAATAAAAATTTAATTAGATGAATTTTCAATGCCAAACGATTAATTTTTAAAGAAAAATGGAATCGTTACATTTCCATTTAATAAAATTGATTCAAAACCGAACAAAAGAAGTTTCCACAAAGTAAATCAATCTTTAAACAACAAAATTTAATTTTCAACAAAGTATTTCAGCTTTCAACAAAATAGTTAAATTTTCAACTCATAGGACTAATTTTCTACTAAGCATAAAAATAAAAAAAAAAGAATAATTTTCAATGAAACAGATTAATTTTCTACCAAACAGATACCAATTTTCAACAAATAAAATTAATTTTTAACAATGACGTTCAACTTTAAACCAAGGAGTTGAACTTTCAAACCAAAAAATATGAATTCTTGATGAAATATTTAAAAGATGAAATTTCAATTAAAAAGGATTAATTTTGAACCAAATATAGAATCGTTATATTTCCAGTTAATAAAATTGCCAATTAAATAAAAGAAATTTCAACAAAATAGATCAATCTTCAATCAATAAAATTAAATTTTTAACAATGTAGTCCAACGTTCAGTCAAGTATGTCAATTTTCGACTAAAAGCGATACATTTTAAACTAAAAATGAAATAATAAAATATTTAAAAAAAATGTATTTTCAATCAAAGAAACGAACGGATTTGCGACACCAAAATAGTTCAGTTTCAACCAAATAATTGGATTTTCAATTAAAGACTATAAATTTGCAACCAAAAATGGAATAGTTAAATTTAAAAAAAAACGAATTTTCAAGCAAAATAATAAAATAAAATAGTTACATTTTTAAATGAAAAAATTAATTCTCAAGAGGGAAAAGCAACAAATTGACAAAGCAGCATTTTTTTTAACCAAATATTTGAAATATATTTGGATTATCTGTGTCAATAATTAGTCAAAATTATCTGGATTATTCTGGATTACAATTTAAGGATGTACAATCAATCTCAAAAGTCACCAACCTTTAAAATGATTGATAAAATCAACAAAAATAGATCTATTATTGATTTTTTGGTATCTTGATGGAAGCTTCTAAGAGTACTTTAGAAAAAATAATTCAGGTTAAAATTGTTTATTTACCAGTAGTTATTTAGAGTTTTAGGTCTTTTTTCTCTTTTAGGAAGGGTTATAATTCTTATTTAATCCTAATGGTCAAAGGCATCAATTTATTCTCTAAAGGATTCTCCACAATTCCATTTGGGTGTTGTTAATTAAAATTTAAACTATAATTGTTTATAACAATAATAATTATATGATTGCTAAATTAATTTTTAAAAATAAAATCCACCCAAATATGAATTTAGAGAATTCTTCGAGGAATAAAATGAGGTCTTGATCATTAGGATTAAATAAGAATTGTAACTTTTGCCTAAATATAAATAAAAAACTAAACCAGTAAGTAACTACCATTAAAAAAAAATTTTTAATCTGAATTATTTTATTTGATGTGTGCTTAGAAGCCTCCATTAAGATGTACAGAAATCAATAATAGATATATTTTTGACGATTTTATAAGTTATTTCAGAGATAAGTGACTTTTGAAATTGATTGTACGTAATCTACATCCTTAATTACTTGTAATATCTAACCTACTTTGAATTACCTGAACTAAAAGATAATAACACTCGATTATATTAGATTATTCTGGATAACCTGAATAACTTTAAATTCTTTGGATTAGAAATTGATTATTCTAGAGACCAAGTTCATTACCCTGGATTATAATTGGAATACTTCAAATTGGAACTGAAATACTCCAGATCAGATCTGGATTACAAGTGGAATACTTCGTATTATAAGTGTATTAATCCGAACAACAATTAGATTGTTTAATAATACTGGGATTAGTTCGAATTACTAAAATTAATCCGTGACAAGTGGATTATTCCAGATTACAAGTGGATTATCTTGGATTATTGGATTACCAGGGCGGATAACCGAGAATTATAGCGAATTATCAAATTTGTTTTCCCCTCTCGTTTGGAAATAACCCCATTTGGCCCTATTACAAGTCGGGCACTAATCGGGGGCTAGTCGGGTTATTAATTTTGACAAAGTACCCAATCGGGGATTAATCGGGAACTAGTTGGGCCTTTTGTTGTCAAAATTTTAGTCGGGGCCTGGTCGGTGGTTTTTTGGAGAAAAGATTGATTAATGTTAAATTCATCTCAAACATACTTAATAAATAATTATTAAGTTAATAATTTTGTACGAAAATTAACTTTTTACAAAAACAACGATCAACATCTTCAAAAAGACGTAATATTATTTTTTTTGTAGTATTTTTGACAAAATTGCGAATTTCTAGGAGCATTTATAAATACCTTTGTATGGAATTTTAAGAAAATCCATATTGGAAAAAATACATATAGATGCAGGTAAAAAGTCTGTCGAAAGTCATAAGACTCTAAATTTGTACAGATGCTTATTTTTAAATTGATCTGAAAGGTTTGCCATATGTAAATAAAGTCTAATCCTTCATGTAATTGAAATTGGAAAGAGAAAAAGTTTTTGATTAATCAGTGAAGAGCAGTACCCTAGCAGTAAACTATTAAGCACGGTACAGTTCAGATTTCGCTACCACCTTCATTTGAGTCTTGCGGTTCTGGACTGGTAGCTTTAAAGAAAATCCGCAAGGGCGCGACGTGGCGCCTCTCGCGCAACAGAAATGACATGTCGAGTGTTTAAGAGAGCAGTCCACACGTAACGAAACATAATTACCTGGAGCAGAGACTACTGTGACCAACATGGCGGTTCCTTCAGAGCGAAGCTCTTCCATTGCTGCCTTCCAGCTGAATTTTTTTTTTTTAAATTAATATTCCACAAATTTTGGGGAATTTTAGTTACATAAGTTTATGTAATTTTAAGCGTAGGATATGTTCCCCATTAAATCTTGGGTAAATTTGAGCACTTTTAAATATTTCAAAAAAGTTTATGGAGATTTCCGTAAATAATAAGTATTTTGACAAACTTTTAGTGCATGTTCCACAATTTTTGGGGAGTTTGGTTAATATTCCACGCGGATGTGTTATCATTTGACCCCTACTAGTACCCGATCAGGCCCCAACTAGGATAAGTCGGGTCACCTGACTAGCCCCCGACTAATCTACCGTGACGCTATTGGTCGGGGGCTAGTCAGATGACCCGACTAGCCCCTGAATTTAAGTGGGGTCGAATGATTGGGCACCAGACTAGTTCCCGATTTGAATTTCTACACGGGCTCGGATTAATTTAATTTATGTTCTCTTAAATTTGGCCACTCATCTTTAACTTTGCCAGTTTAAATTTTGTGTAATATTTGCACGTTTCACTTTAAGTCCATTCTCAGAGTGATAACTATCGAAAAGTTATTTCTATGCTTTTTTTTTCAGGCAAGTATTTGAGTCAGTCTCACTTTTAAGTCGTTTTACTTTCCGTAGCTTTTAAATAACACAGAATACATATTTAATTTCCTAACTCCTCCTCAACCTTGATCTTTGAAAAAACTTGAGGGTTCTTAAATTGTTGATGGGCGCTACCGTGCATTCGAAAGCCACGGTTTGCGTGACTGATTTTGACAACGAAGAGGTGACGTGACAGCGCCAGCAGTAACAAACAGGTAATAAGCGAGGAATTGGGCACCTTGGTCAAATTAACAAGCGGAAAGCGAAGAGCAATGAATAATATAACATCCGTGAACGTCAGAGCTTTTCTTTTTGTGGCGACGGGTGGTAGATGCCTGGAACACCCTGAGGTCAGTTCACGTCACGTTAGCCAGCAGCTTTAAGTGTGAAGAAATGACTGCTAAGTGGAGCGAAAAATTCCCATAATAGAATTCGCGAAAAATAAAGACAATAGAATTCAAGCATATCAGCGAGAAAGGTTCTCTTCTTTCACCCAGAGGTCCTAAAAAAAGGACCACATTTTTTATTAATAAATATGCAAATCTACTAGGAGAAAATTGATTGAGGAACAATTCCGTAACATTCCTGTTTATCGAGAAGATAAACTTTAGATCGATTTCCGATGAAAGATTCGCTGCAATAAAAACTAACTTCGCAAGATAAACTTTAACTAAATATCGGAGTGTAGGTAACTTTTCCGAATTTTCAAAGTATCGAAAACCAGTACTGCGAAAATCGAGGTACCGAAAGTTAAAATATCGAAAGCGAAAAATACGAAAATTCAAATAGTCAAAAAGCAATTTTCAGAATGACAATTTGAGGCTATAAATTAATTATTTATTTGACTTTATATAGTATTTTATAACATGACGTGTGCTAAGCACGAGTTTTGCGCGCGTAGGTATATTGGTCGCAGCATGAGCAAAGTCGTTTATGAAATGTAGTGCTGCCGTGCTACTTAATGACAAAGAAATGAATAATTGTTTATATGACAAATAAACACGTTACTTGATAATAAAAATTTTAGTTTATATTGCAAAAAAGTTTTATTGCATAATTATATTTAATATTTGTTATTCGTAATTTAAGGTTGGCAAAATCTTAATAAAGAGCTATGAGACTTACGATATAACAAACACACACAAACACACATATCATGAAACTTATGTTTTGTATTTGTGTATGCATAAAATATATAATAGATATTAGAAGTCACTACTTGAAAGTAGTCATTTAAAATAGTCACTGCCCGATTGCAGTATCGTTCACTTTTTTAATAGCGCAATCTAGGAACCTGAAGCTTGGATGAGCGAGCAAGCACTTTCTTATAATTGAAATATGCGAAGGAGCATCTTATACATTTATTTTTATTTACATGCTTCAATCATTAAATTATGTATATAATTCAATTTGAAATGAACAATATAATGATATCGATATTCACAACTTGATGATTACATTTGTAATGGTATTTAATTGCCCACGAATTTGCACTTAAGTACTAAGGTTACTCAAACTATATTTTTATTTATAAAACTTTAAAAAATTGTCTATCAATAAATTACAAATAAAATACAAAAAGAAACCAAGAAACTTTCTAACTACATTTTTATTTATAAAACTTTAAAAAATTTTCTATCAATAAATTACAAATAAAATACAAAAAGAAACCAAGAAACTTTCCAAGATGTAGCATCCTTAAAAATTTTTGAATAGTCACGTAACCTAAAATAAACTGAAAACAAATTGTTTTTATCAATCGGACTACAAAATTATATCTCTTACATAACTTGTTATTACCTATCTTTTTAAGTAAAATGTATACAGCTACGTTACGCACAAGTCAAGGAATATCCTATCTTAAACAAGTGAGCCCAGGAAGTTTGAAACCGGATTAGTGAAGCCATCAGAAGTAACGTGGAAATAAAAAATTATTGCTAGATTTTGAGTTTATATTTACATCTATTATAGAGCGCGCACAAAATGAAAATTAAATTGCGTGTGTAAGGCACTTCTAGTATGTTTAAAAAAATTAGTAGTTTATAGGCTAGAAAATTCACATAAACTTAAAGAACACATTAGCCGGCATATTATTTATCAATCTGATACTTAAACATACAATTTGAAAGATGTCATATTGAGATTAGAGGAATAAAAAACATTTTATCGTTACCAAATTGTTTTGAGGGTATATCAATTTTCATGATTTTTGCACCAAATTTTTTAAGCAAATGAGGTTATTGGATTAAAATGACTTAATTAGTTAAAAAATGGTTACTTTTTGGGTAATTATAGTTCCTAAGATTACTGCACACCAAAATTATGGACATTAAATAATCAAAATATAGTTAAAATAATTAAAAACGTTTTTAATGCATATAAACTTATAAGAAGATCTATAGATATTATACATATTACATATTTATACGTAATCTACGAGAGTTATTTGATCCATACAAAATTAAAATGCAAGTATTATTTAGAATTGTTGTTTTCCATGCGCTTATGAAAATAACGTTCCAAATTATTTGCATCAAGTAACTGTATCATTTCCTAATAAGTTAGTGAACTATGCTTTATGTTTTGAATTGACATTAGTTAATCAAAATATTTTTAGATAGAACATTACGTTTTGAACAATCAGTTGTTTGTGCATATTCAAAATATAATTATATTAATAGATGTATGTTTAACCAATTATGTAAATATGTTTCTTGTCTCGAATGTTAAAACATTTACAAAAGCTTATCTTTGTAACTAACAACGTAAGTATTAAACTTAAAAATATTTTAGATAAAAATTTCAAATATACCCTCAAAGTATTTTGAGAACACACGAATCTCTAACAGTATAATTCAGTGGCCTCCAAAATAGTTTTTTTAAATGTATTCTTATGTAATATCACTACAACATAAACTAGCAATCTGTATCATAAGCAGTCAATTATAATATTACTAAACTTTAACTAAATGCTAAACGAATGAAAAATATCAGAAACATAAAGAATTTAGAAATTGTAATTGTTTTGAAAAAAGATTATTCTTTTAAAGAAGCATTTTTTAAAAATCCAAAACAATTAAAAGGAAGAGTTAAATAGGTTAATTAAGAAGGATTAGGGATAGAACAGAGACAGAATAGTACTTAGGTAAGATAAATGCAATTTCCTATCATTATATTTATGATATTTTTCCATCACGCGAACGTTCACCGCATTATGGTGTTACAAGAGTTCTTTTGATAAAGGACAATAGAGTTATAAGCATCACACAAATTCAGATAAATCTGAGCCAATCATTCATCTTATAAAGATGTTTGTTGTCTCATAATTATGATCTATTCGAATAAGCGTAACAATTTATTTCTTTGACTTCACCAAAGAAGCTTTGTATCATCATAAATCTATTCACCGATACCCCTATAACAATTATAGATTTTCATGCAAGGATAAATAAAAAATATACTAAATTAACATAAATAATATTAAAATTTAAACGATTTTATGGCTGACCAATGACATCAACTCTTTATCAACAATACATATTTTAAATTGAGTTAATACTGAGGTTAAATCTGAGGTCCAAATTTCTCAATTGGTTCTGGTTTTCGAGATATCCTACCTTAAAAGTGCAAGAACATCGATTTAGCCTATATTTGAGGTTATGTAGCATCGAATTTTTTCATTCGCTCAAAAAATCATAGACTCCATTTTAAAATATATGTCTCGCCCTTTCGAATGCCGTTAAGTTTGCTAAAATATCTTTTGTTTTTGCTGAGATATCAAATTTTGAAATTTTTATGTTTCTGAGTTTACCTCTGTTCAAGGAAAAAATCGCTGTTTTTGCACTTTTAGATTAGGATATCTCGGAAACCAGAGCCAATTGAGAAATTCGGACATCAGATTCAGATTTAGCATACCAAAAAACTTCGATAAGTATATTCTGCTTTCTGGATAAAAATCTTGTCGGTCTGTGTAATCCATATATTATTGCAAATAACACAGACTCGTTACATGTCCTTAAAACGTTTTCTCTGTGTAAAAGTAGTGCAAAATCAGTTAAAGCTAAATTTGAATGTTTTTTTTTCGCGTGGATGATAAACAGCAAGGCTAATGCATATCTGAACGTATTTATATTCTTGTAATTGGAAAATGAATCACGTACAAACCTAATGAAGAAACCGAAAAAGGTTAAAAACTATTAAGCCCTTCAGAATTATACAAATGATAGGCACAGATAATCTTCCGTTTCAATTGTAGAACTCCATAACTGCTAGATGACAGACATATTTCTATATCTGCACATCAAACGTACACCTTCGAACTTCTTGGAAGCACAAAAATGTCCATTCTTTTCACAGTGAAACTCATAGACTCTATCTTAGTTTCCAGAATCAACCATTCGTTGTTGTACAGAATGATCAAAAGGTTTTTTAATTATTTAAAACGTTTTCTGTGCATAAAAGCAGTGCAAAATAAGTTGAAGCATAATTTGAAATGACCACAAAAGGCTTCAATTTTTTGTTTGCGTGTTTGATTAACAGTAAGGTTAATCCAGGTTTAAACGTATTTGTACTCTTATTATTTGAAAATTAATCACGCACCAAAATATTGAAAACTCTGCAAAGTAATAAGTAAGAAAATAATAGTTTTTAAACTGTGTAGCATATAATTTTGATCAATAATGTATAAATTGTTAACCGTACATAACTAATATTGTGATTTATCCATCTTAAAATGTGGTGTATACTTGCCATTTTGTAGTTATATGGAAATCATTCACCGAAAGAAGGGTTGTAAATGACGCCGTAATTGCTTATAAGTGAAAAGCCCTTACTTTGGATAAATTTATAAATTTAAGAACACTGAATGAGCCCAATCTCCAAGCCTTTTAATTTACCTAATTTGATTTACCTTAAATCGCTATAATTGCAACTAATATCAACATTTCATTTAATGTCTTATTTATGTTGACAACTCCTAATCCTCTTTTTCATACTTGTTTGCTTTTTGGCTTAGAAAAGAAATAAGGACAATAAAAATAGGTAAGGGTGGAATAGTTTTTTAATTTATAATTAGATATTTGAAAAAATAAAAATTATCTTGTATATTTGAATTCTGTGTTCTCAAAAACCTATAAAATAAGTAGTCACTGACATTTTCGGGAAAAAGTAAATTTTGTACACATTAAGCCTCAACTTGAAGTCTACCATTTAAGAAAAATGGAAATCTGATTATAAATTAGAATTTCGCGACCTAGAGATTCTATAACTAGACTGCTCGAATGTTGCTACATGTAGTTATTAACTAATATACATGTCCACAGTCGTTTTTTGAAACAAAAAATTTCTCTTCTTTGAGTGGCCATATTGGTTTTTATATTTACATTTAAAAAAAATGTAATGATCGAATCAGAACGACCAGGCGATTTTATATAGGAAAACATCCCAAATTTACATGTTTTTATCGTTCTTGAATTCTAGTAAAGAAACCCAAACGACTACGGAATAGTTCATCGGGAATCAATAAGTTAATATATTAAACGTCGCAAGCATGGCACACAAATGTTTATAACACTTTGTAGAAAACTATTGTTTGAATATATCTAATAGAAGCAAGAACCAATTTTAATAGTATTGTAAAATATTTTAAGTATATTAATAATATGAGACATAAAATTTTCGTTTGAAAAAAACTGCTTATTGTAAATGTATGTTAAGTAATTACCAATTACCTGTAAAATTTATAGAAAATTATTTATTTGCATTATCTTGAGTTTTTTGACTCTGAAAAATAAATGTAGGCTAATTAATTTATGAATGATTGTTTACTAAAGCAACTAAACTATTTAAAAATGATTTTATCTCTTCTTCTCTTAACCGCTTTATCTTCTTTCTCTGTCTTTTGTTTGGAACTTTACGTTTTTTGCTAACTTGAACTGAATTGCAACGTTTATTTTTCATGATTTTGAATCGTAATATAGCAGTAGATATTTACTTATTAGTCTTTTAAATATATATACAAACCATTTTGTTCTATTATACTGCCATGGGTTGTTGATGCGTCTGTTCCATCAACAGAATTTTTTTCTAGACTGCTTGCATTGATGTTGCTGACATTGAAATTATTTTCCGAACTGCTTCTATTAACGTTGTTGTGACTCACTGCGAAATTCAGGATATTTATAACGATTATTATACAATTTTGAAAATAATGATGTCACTGGCAGTATCTCTTGTGACATCATCAAAGACATCGGCGGGGATCAGATGAAAAGTGTAGCATATAGTGTATAAGAAGTTGCAAACAAGAGTATCTGGTGAGTGTTACAGTGCCCAGGGTAGCCGATAGCGGAGATTACAGAGTGTCCATCGTTGTTTCTCGTATTTACCAGATCTAGTGAGTGCATTAAGGTTGCCATTGATTGCAGAGAACGCCGGCTACAAGATGCGCACCATAGTTTTTTTAGCGTACGTGTTTACTACATATATCGTTTTTCTCCGTGGACGGTCACATTGAACATGTGTTTCGTAGCTGGTGCAATTTTCTGTAAAATGTAAGGAAATCTCCAAAGCTGTCCAGTTTTACGTCGTAGGAGGGTATCTTGGCTCGCATGGTGCTCATTGGATACGTAGTTCACCAGAGACGTAGTTACCACGTAAACCAGAAAAACTATGCTGCTCATTATGTTGACGGTATTCTGTGAACGCACTGGCCACCAAATTGCAATCACTGAATACGTCGTGATCTATTCAAAAGGAGGAACTACAGTGAATACTCCGTAGACTCCGTCATCCACCATCCTGGTCACTGAAGCACTTATCAGGTTTACTGATTTTCAACTTATTACGCATTGTAAGCGACATTTTTTATTTTGTCATCATCGATGTACCAGTGATATAATTATTTTCAGTATGATGAATATTATATAAAATATCGATTTTACTTACAGTTTTGTTATTCCTCTTCACATAATGCGCGATGTACCATTGATGAAGAATCAACTAAGAAAATTATTTTATGTCAATTTTAATATAGCATTCTATAATATTACTTGATAACACGTATATTGTATATTATTTTATATACTAATAAAATTGGTGCGATATTGTACCGTAATAAATAAAAATAAATAAGTAAACATTGCAATATTTGTATTATAATTTGTAAGAGTATCAAAAATAAACTTTTCGTACTTGTGTCATCATCGTCATTTATATCTCGTATAACTCTTTCAATAGTTATATTGCTTTCTCTAACGAACAGTCTATTGTTTACTGCAAATGGCTCTAGTTCATCATCGGAAATTTGAGTATCTACAAAATAAGAAATATTGTTAAAACACCATAAAAAAACGTACCTTAAAACAGAAAAAAGCCAAAGTGGAACATAAGTATGGAGAAACTTATATTAATTAAAACGCAGGCCTAAAAGAATCTAACAATAAGATCGAATTGACTTGATATCGGCTAGCTAGAGGTTCTTTTGGGACTACTTTGGGCCTGTAAGAGACTTGTAGTTAACTATTAATGTGGTTATTATTATCAAGAATTCAGCCTCGACAGAGGCTATTCCCAGAAGTAGTCAAGGCGAATAAAATACTGAAAAAGGAGCTGTTGTCGAAGAGGAAATTGATGGTTTCAATAGAGAAGGTGTTTAACCAAAAAATCAAACAGCAGAGAAACGAGTGAAAAATTAACGCTGCAAAGTTAAGTTCGCAGACCAAGTAAGCGGACCCAGAAGTCGGTCGAAACCGTATATGAGGTGCTCCTTCGCGCGTTTCAAGTAAGAACGTGTGAGCTCACACAGGGCGCCGAGAGCGACAAACGAGGGCGCCACATGAAGGTGCCAAGCAAGCCAAATTAGCGTTCGCATTCAGCTTCAATTGAGCTTCGTTCACCCCTGATCCGAACTGGAAAGATTGAAAAAGTGATACCGTTATTGTCATCGGACGGTGGCTAATTTAAATGACCACTTGAAAAACGGATCAGTTGAAAATACCCGGTCACGATAGCTTAAAAGTATAAGTACCTTCTTGCTTAAAACGAGCGAATGAGCACCGTATATACGCTTTCGGCCCCCTGTGGGGATTTTCAATTACGGTAATAGGTGCATGCGTAACGTTGATTTTCGGATGAGATTAATCTGCTTCAAGTTCGAAACTCGCCGATTTTCTTTCGAGCACGAAGTGGACGGAAATTCATGACGCTTAAAAAGTTGAGCAGAAACCACCAGAGAATGTTTAAATTGTGACAGTGCCTGAAGAAAATCTAAAGAGTTGATGTATATACCACCTATCCGGTGGCAGAATCTATCGGAAATACAGTTTTATTTTTGAGCTAGTATTTTCAGAAGTAGAGCTTTTTTGAAGAAAACCTTGTAAAATAGATGAGAGTTTTGGATATTTAAAAAAGAAAGATTACTTCCATAAAAGTGAGGCCTTCTGTCATTGAGGTTCCGCAAATCTTCAGACCCTTCCTCATTTCTTTCAAATGGACTTGATACTTGACGTGATAAATCCGATACAAAATAATCGTTATCAATCTCGATCACCTCTTTCTCATTTGGACATAACCTCAAATCATCTTCTTCATTCTGCAGAGATATTTGGTCACGTGAAGGAAGCTCATTCTCGAGATTTCGCATGCTTTCATTGGCTAGTCTTTCTTCTGCTCATTCATGTTAGCTTTATTGATCGTCAAATAAATATTGTTATTAAAATCGGGATCAGATCCTATAACAAAAATAAATAAAATTATTACTGAACTAAGTATAATTATAAATCATCCGTATTAGTGATATTAGCACTCAACACCCACTGATTGACGTATTTGGTAAATTTTCCATCAGTTCAAACTCTTCGCCAACTCTTGTATCGGAATTGTTTTCAAAAATATCTTTGATGTTTCCTTTTAACTTAAAGACAGATTCAATAAATCGTTCGACCGTATAATTTTCTTCTTCTCTGTGTTCTAACAGCCTCCATACTATAGAAAAATGAAAATAAATTTCATATAATAATTATAAATGTGACGTACCATTTAGTGTTTGAGAAAAACATTTTAAAAAAATTACCTGCTACTAGTTCTTATTGTTGTAAACAGATTGATATCTCGGCAATCTACTAATACTTTTACCACTATCCAACCGTTTTATCTGTGTTTTCATAGTCATCAGTGCATTTTTTACAGCAACTAAAAAAACGTTTGGTAATGTCCCTGGATAGTACACTGTTTAAGGACTCGGCGCCGTTATTTGTTCGAACATCTAATCCATACACGCTCCAATTTTCGGGCTTTACAACTGGTATCCAATAATTACTAATTTTATGAATGACATCATGCAGTTTCAATTTCATCTGATCATCCATTTCTCTAACCTGACGATTGAATTCTGTCTCGATTTCTTCAGGAGGTAAAAAAGCCAAGCCCAGAATTTTACGAATCGCCTGGAGAACTTGTTCGTCTTTCCAATATTCCTTCTTCACAACCTTACAGATAGCCTAATATTTAAAAAAACAAAGTTGCAATGAGAAAAATATTTTTTGTTAAGAAATAAGTTTATTTTTTTTAAATGCGACAAAGAAGATGAAATGTGCAAACAAAAAGTTTCATCATAACTTGCGAGTCCTTATATTAATTACTCAGTCGCGATAAAGCTGCGTGAGCGATTAAATAAAAATTGATAAAAATAATATTAGTAACAATATTTGATTAATCAAAATTAAAACAAATTTTTCATGAAGAAGCAAAATATCTTTCTCCGATCGATCCAAATAGTCTATACTTGAATTGTTAGTAATTTCTCGCTCATGCTATTTTAGTTCATATAGAAACTCGAAAGTATAAAATACTCAAGCAAAAGTCGCGAGCTTCAAGTGAATGAGATAACTAGTGGAGACCTTCCAGGTCGTTTTCGGGCTGTATTCGGAGTCAGTTATCTAGCTTTATTAACTAATCCAAAATTTTTTCGCTAGCGTTTCTAAATTACCCAGTTTAAAGTTGCTTATTTTTGTTGAAAAAAGTAATTTTTTCGCTTTTTCTCGGACGCAAACTAACTAACTATTCGGGGAAGAAATTAATTTTTTTAAAAGTGCCGAGTCGTATTATATGTAATAAAAATGTATAGAAAATAATATATTGAATGTAGTTACCCGATCAAAATGGGCATTACATCCAGCCCGTCTTGCATTCGGAAATACGATTTCCTCGCTTTTACGAATGCCCCATTCAAAGTCACTCATAAATATTTTTATGCTGGTAGTAGGGATGAGACATTCAAAGAAATTTAACACAGCAGTGTAAGGAGCCGTTGTTTTAGATGACATTACTACTGTAGCAAACAAAACTGCCTGTAACGTTAAACACATTAAGCAGTAGAAATACATAACAAGTTTCTTAAAAGGAACTGAAATTTATTAACTTACATGACCAGAAACAACACCTATTATATTAAATACCTGGTACGTCTTCTGTATCCTTGGTGTTATTTTGAATGTGCCATCCAATAGAAGATGTGTTACGGTTTTTCCATATTTTCGCACAAATTGTTTGTTATAAAACATTACATGGATATTTCCCTCGTCGTCTTCTATATTCTCATAAATCATGTTATCGTCTTGATTTTCTGAAATCAAAATATTTTTGTATTTATCCGCATCCAGGTCGTTAGCGAACAGGTGCATCGAAGGAGGGTTAGTTGGATACACCTCTCGCCTCCATCTACGCATGGTTGATCTGATACCTTTAAATGTGACGAGCTCAGGAGCATCCCGATAGCTGAGATGGAATATTATAATAATATTTAAAAAACTGTGTTATTTACATTCAATCAATTTAAATTTAAAATAATAGAGATCATTCGGGCATACATTATACAAGCATTATCAAAAATTTTTTGTAACTTCCGTCCACTTGCTTGACATTCCGATTTCATAAATTCCTTCATTTCCAACAACTTATCCTGATCTTTATCTCTAAAACTGTGATCGGAGTGTCGAAGTGTCGACGACGAAGTTGTTGAATAACAAAATCAGGGCGCGAGCTATTCGTCCGGTGTAGTCTCATCTCTTGAAATTTAGAATTTCTGTAAAAAGAGCAAGGGGGAAAGGGCTACTCAAAATTAGCCCAAAACGTTGCGTCTCTTTTATGAGGTGGAAAATTCTCAAGATTACGCATCAGCTGTGGTAGTTAGCTCCGGATTATCTTCGTATTGCTATTAGTAAGATTATGCAGCCATGTGCTGCAATCTGACAATGTTTACGGGGTGAAAAAGTAGCAAGTGAGGTGACGTATGTGTTCCAAAAGGTAAGATCAAGGTTACGAGATTCTGGTATACAGTGTACTATAGCCTCAATGATGCAGGACCATTTCGCTGGCCCCACTACCGATGCGAGTGTAATTTTTTTCGGCCAATTATTTAGTGCAGAATTTGTTCAAATTTGTATAATAAAATTTAGAATTTGTACATCACTGGACGTATCTCATTTCTCAAAAAAACACTGGCGGGGCCAGCGACACGCTTCGCCAGCCCCGCCATGGTGTTTTTCACACAGGGGGTAGTTCTTTGGGGTTTAAGTTGGTTGTACCAAATTGAAAAAATTAAGATGAAAATAAATGTCACATGTAAAGTTTATTTTGGATAATATCCGAACTAGGGAAACGTTTAGCTGGTGACACCGTAGAGTTTGCTACAGAGGGGGTAGTTTTTAGGGGTTAAAGGTGGTTGCACAAAATTTGAACAAATCAAGACGAAAACAATTCGCCCATACAAAGCTGATTTAAAATAATGCACATATATAAAGTTGTTTTAGGATAGTGTCGGGGCCAAAGAAACTTTTCGCTGGCCTAAAACTGGGTAGTTTTTAGGGGTTGAAGTTTATTGCACAAATTTGAACAAATTATGACGTAAACCTTGCACCCAAATAAAGTTGATTTTGGTCACTGTTAGGACGAAGGAAACGTTTCGCTGGCGAAGTCATGGTGTTTAATACTTAGGGAGTAGTTTTCAGGATTTGAAGTTGGTTGCCCAAATTTAAAAAAATTATGACGAAATTATTTCACCCAGAGAAAGTTGATTTTGGACAATGTCGAGACCAGCTGTACGTTTCGCTGGCCCCGCCATGCTGTTTTCCATACAGGGGGTACTTTTTAGGGGTTGAATTCGGTTGCACAAATTTAAACAAATTAGGACGAAAATATTGCGCCCATATGAAGTTGATTTAGAGTAATATCGGGGCCAGCGAAATTTTCTTGCTGGCGACGCCATAGTGTTTTCCTAACAGGGGGTGGTTTTCAGGGGCTGAAGTTTGTTGCACAAATTTTAACAAATTATTGCAAATATAATTTACCCAGAGAAAGTTGATGTTGGACAATGTCGGGACCAGCTGTACGATTCGCTGGCTCCACCCTAATGTTTTCCGCCCAGGGATACTTTTTAGGGGTTGAAGAGTATTGCACAAATTCGAACAAATTTAAAGTAAATATCGCACCCAAATAAAGTTGATTTTGGATGATGTAGGGACCAGCGAAATTTTTTACTGGCGACGCCATGGTGTTTGCCGCACAGGGATACTTTTTAGGGGTTGAAGCTTATTGCACAAATTTGAACAGTCTATGACATAATTATTGGACCTAAATAAAATCGATTTTGGATAATATCGGGCTCAGGGAAACGTTTCGCTGGGAGCGCCATGCTCTTTGACACTTAGGGGGTAGTTTTCAGGGGTTGAACTTGGTTGCACAAATTTAAACAAATTAGGATGAAAATAAAGCACTCATATGAAGTTGATTTAGGTTAATGTCGGGGCAAGCGAATTTTTTTTTCTGGCGACCATGGTGTTTTCCACACAGGGGGTAGTTTTCAGGGTTTGAATTTTTTTCATAAATTTTATAAAATTGCGGCGAAAATAAGTCACCCATAAAAGGTTGATTTTGGACAATGTCGGAACCAGCTGTACATTTCGCTGGCCCCGCCATATTGTTTTCCGCACAGGGGTACTTGCTAGGGGTTGAAGTTCGTTGTACAAATTTAAACAAATTGTGACGTAAATATTGCACCCATAAAAGTTGATTTTAGATCATTTCTGGCCCGGGGAAACGTTTCGCTGGGGACGCCATGGTGTTTGACACTTAGGGGTTAGATTTCAGGGGTTGAAGTTGGTTGCACAAATTTGAACAAATTAAGACGAAAATAATGCACTTATATATAGTCTATTTAGGGTAATATCGGTGCCGGCGACATTTCATGGTTGGCGACGCCATGTTGTCTGCCGCACAGGGGTTGATTTTTAGGGGTTGAAGTTTGTTGCACAAATTTGAACAAATTATGATGAAAATAATTCGCCCATATGAAGGTGATCTTGAATAATGTGGTTTTCGGCATTTTAGCCTTTCGGAAAAATAAATTTTCGGTTTTTTAAATCTTCGCTATAATGATTTTTCGGTATAATGACTCTTCGGACTTACGGTTTTCTATACTTTGAAAATTCTGAAAATTGGTTTTCGGCTATTTGAATTTTCGTATTTTTCACTTTCAATATTTTAACTTTCGGGACCTCGATTTTCGCAATACTGCTTCTCGATACTTTGAACATTCGGAAAAGTGACCTACACTCACTTTATCCCACTAAAAAGCGGCCTGCAACCAATTTTATCATTACGTTATTCTGCTTTCAATTGAGAATAATTAGAAACATTTGTGTTGGGTACCAGGACTCAAATACCCATAGGAGTAAAATGTAAGACTCTGATCATGGTGCTACGATATCTGATAACCATTTTTCTTTTTTGATTATTTTACTTCAAAACATCCCCTTTATCGTTTGGTTCGACTTTTGAATTTCTCATAAGCAACCGTTCGTTTAAATCAATTTTGGGTAATCTTTAAAAGGTTAATATGAGACTTTAAAATGTGCTATTCAATAAATAAATAAAATAAGTTTAAACTCTACAAAAAATCGAAAATTAGGTTAAACTTTCCCTAAATGCCTCTATGTCCCAACATTACGCAAGCTTTGCGAAATATATCACTAATAAATTTTCTCCGTGTACTATTGGTTAACATTTTTAAAACTACTGATAAATAAATGCAACAATAGCAGCAGATAATATTTTTAGAACTGCCAATGAATAAATTTAACGCTAACAGTAGATAAAATTTTAAAAACTGGTAATGAGTAACTGTAACGATAGGAGTGTTTAACATTGTCAAAACTGGTGATGGAGAAATTCAACGCTAACAGTACCTTACATTTTCAAAACAGATAATGAAGAAATAAAACGCTAGTGGTAGTTAACATTTACAAAATTGATGTTAAGTGAATGCAATAATCGCCGTGCTTAACATTATCAAAATTGGTGATAAATAAACGCAGTACTAGCAGTGGCTAGAATTTTAAAAAATGGTGATGAAGAAATGCGATGCAAGCAGTAGCTTACATTTTTGGAACTGATGATGAATAAATGCATCTCTAGTTGTTGCTTGATGATGAATAAATCCAACATTAGCAGTGGCTAAAATTGTCAAAGCTAATGATGAATAAACGAAATTCTAGCAGTAGCTACAATTGTAAAAACTGGAAATAAAAAAATTCAATGCTAGCAGTAGCTAACATTTTCATAACTGTGCTATGATTGACATTTTCAAAACAGAACATAAATAAATGCAAAATTAACAGTGGATAACATTTACAAAACTAAAGATGAATTAATTTAACGCTAGCATTGGTAACATTTTCAAAACTAACAATGATTTATTGTAACGCAAGTAGTGCTTACCATGGTGAAAACTGGTGAAAACGAAATTCAATGCTTATTAAAACTGATGATAAATAAATCCAGCGCAAGCGCTCATATTCTTAAAACTGATGGTGAATAAATGAAACGTTATTCGTGGCTTACATTTTTCAAACTGATTATTAATAAACGCTATGCTAGCAGTGACTAACACTTTTAAGCCTGATGATGAACAAATGCAACGCTAGCATTGTTTAACATTGTTTACAAGCGGTGATAAGGAAATTCAACCCTAGCAGTACCTTACATTTGCGAAAGTGATGACGAATCAATGCAACGCTAGTAGTAAACATCTTTAAAATTGATGTTGAGTGAAAGCAACACTAGCTTTGGCTAACATTTTCTAAACTGAAGATGAATGAATGCAACGCTAGCGATGGCTAAAATTTTTTGAAACTGATGATCAATAAATAAAACGCTAGCTCTGGCTAAAATTTTCAAAACTTATGATGAATAAATCCAGCGTCAATAATTGTTAATATATTAAACAGATGATGGTGAAATTTAATGCTAGCAGTGGGTAACATTATTAAAACTAATGATAAATAAATCCAGCGCAAACGCTCATATTTTTAAAACTGATGGTCAATAAATGCTACACTAGCAGTATTAAACATTGCCAAAACTGGTGATGAAGGAATTCAAAGCTAGCAGTAGATAACATTTTTCAAATTTTTGATGAAAAAATACAACGCTAGTAGAAGTTAACTTGTAGCAGTTAAACTTGATTCTCAAGGATAAGGGAGAGAGCATCATGGTTTCGTCGCTGTTCCTACCTATTTAAAAAGAGAAGAAAGGGAATTTGGTTGGTTGCCTTCTCATTTTTCTTTCTTCTTTTTCATTTTTGTTAAATAAAATTGGTTTCTTCTCTTTTTTTTAGGATATTTTTTTTTCAAATTGCAATAGGAACATTTTATGTTGGTTGTCCCAATTTGGCTAACATTATGAAAACTATGATAAATAAATCCAACGCAAGCATTCATATTTTCAAAACTGATTTTGAATAAATGCAACACTAGCAGTGGCTAACACTTTTAAAACTGACGATGAAAAAATGCAATTCTAGCAGTGGCTATAATTTTTTCAAAACTGATAATATATAAACGCTAGACTAACAATGGCTAACATTTCCAAAGTTGATGAAGAATAAATGAAATGGTAGCACAGATTAAAATTTTCAAACCTGGCAATAAATAAATGTAACGTTAGCAGCGTTTAACATTATCAGAATTAGTGATGAAGGAATTCAACGTTAGCAGTGGATAACATTTTCAAAGCTGATGATGAATAAATGTTTTACAAGCTTCTTGGCACACATTTTCAAAACTAAAGATCAATAAATTTAAGGCTAGAAATAGTTAAAATTATCTATATAGATGATGAACAAATCCAACGATAGCAGAGGCTAAAATTTCAAAAATCTGATAACAAAAGATCGGATTAACGCAACTTTAAAATTAGCTAAAGAGATCAGTTCACATCTCAAATTTAGAGAACCTTGGTTAGAACAGCCACAAGCTTGTTGCTGATGATAAATAAATGCAATGTTAGTAGTACCTTAAATTTTCCATAATAATGATGAAAAAATGCAAAGCTAGCAGTAGCCTACATTTTCAAGCCTGATGATGAATAAGGTCAATGATAGCAGTGGCTAAAATTTTCAAAATTGATAATGATTTAATGAATATATGCAAGGCTAGCGACGGCTAATATTTTCAAAACTGATGATTGATCAATTCAACTCTAGTAGTGACTAAAATGTTCAAAACTAAGATCAATAACTTCAGCGCTAGCATTCACTAACAATATCAAAATGTATGAGGATTAATTTCAAAGCTAGCAGTAGCTCACATTTTCGAAACTAATTATGAATAAAATTAACACTAGCAGTGGTTAACATGATCAAAACTGATGAAAATAAATCCAATGCAAGCGCTCATATTTTCAATACTGATGATGAATAAATGCAAGGCTTGCAGTGGCTAACATTTTCAAAACTGATGATGAATAAATGCAAGGATAACTGTGACTAAGATTTTCAAAACTGACGGTACATAAATAAAAGCTAGCAGTATCTCACATTTTTTAAATTGATGATGATAACAATTAACACTAGAAGTAGCTAATGTTATCCAAACTGATGATGAATGAATTCAACGCAAGGAGTGGCTAACATTTTCAAATCTAACATTGAATAAACGAAACACTATCAGGGTCTAACATTTTCAAAACTGACGACGAAAAAGTCCAGCGCTAGCAGTGGTAGGAACTCTCGTTTAAGTCAATGTGTCATTTAAGTCACTCCGCAAGATCAGACAGAAGCTGGAGCACCTGTCCCTCCACTCTAAAGTATACTTGTTGAATGTAGTGAAGAGCGAGGTCGGAAACTCGGAACGTTCATCGGGTCCAGTTCAGTACCCCGTGCACACTCACGTTGATAACATGCTTCATTCGCTAATCAAACACCTGTCCCAAACGCCAATTAAAGAACATGCGCCAGTTACCGGCTTTTTCGATTTTCAAGTCGAACCACGTGTCAAAGTGAACCTTGATCTTCAACTGTCACATTGGTTTCTTCTTTAACTTTAATCATTTCATTTTTTATTTGCTCATTTTTATAAAATAATATTTCAAGTATATCTTATCTATAAAACAAGACTTCTTCCTAATATCAAGCCTACAACTTAATTCAAAATGAAGACGACAAATGTTTTTTGCTTTTTCCAAATTGGACCTTATAATGTTGAGCATTTGGTAGCTTTTAGAGAGAATCACTATTTGAAACCAATCTAAAAAATCTTCAAGTTCTTGGTTCTTTTCAGAATGTCAGTGCTATCAATATGTTTTACAAGTGTTTAAGTTTCCTCAGAATGATACTTATCAGTGATTTGAAAAGTGATTAATATTTGAAGAGGCTAGCCAAACACTAGTGGATTCTTCCATTGAAGGAAGGTAAAGATAAATATTTCTTAGATGTATTCCTATATTACTCAAAATAAAGCAAGAACATAATTGCAATAATTTCAAGCCTTATCAGAAGTACTAAATAACTCTAGTTGAGTATATTACTTATCCTCTATTTAAATCTTGATACAATGGTATCTCTAATCAAAAAGCAATTCGATTCCAGGTATATGCGTGTGGTATAAATGGAAAGGGATGCTGTGGGAAAAATTTTCGCGTGACTTGTAGAGGATATAATTGCAAATATTTTCAGTCATAGAAATGACGATTGGACACACCCCCAGAGAATTAATCAGTTTTGCCCTCGAGTGTGATAATGCGTGTGTACTGTACACGTATATACAATTAGAATATCTCTGTATGCGTGACTACTATTATTTTGCCACTATTGATATTCACCGAAAGAGCACTTATTCAAACCTCTAATTAACACTTCCTGAACTGCCTGATACTGATCCAACTTTATTTTATATTACCGGATAATAGTGCAATTTCTCATTATGAATGTTACGCAGAATGTGGGCACAAAAATGAAAAAAATAAATGTGAATACCGTTTTTTGACATGCTTGAAAAAATGATAATTAGGGATTTTAATTTAGAAGGAAAGCATCTCAATGCAGACTTAACACACTTTCCTCTATTTTTCTCTTTTTTCCATTCTTTTAAAGAAAGTTTCACTTTTTTGCTTGGACATGAACAGAATTGGCAGAGCCCAATAGAAAATTCTACTATTTGGTTGAAGATTTAACTATTTCGTTGAAAATTTGTTATTTTTCGGTTAAAAATTAATTTATAACTGAAAATTTGACTATTCAGTTATTGGTTCAAAACTGATTATTTGAAGTTGAATAATTAATAATTTAGTTGAAAATGGATGTTTTTTGATGTGAACTTATATTTTTGGTTAATTCATTATTTTGATTACAAATTCAAATATTTATTGATAATTCCTTTTTTAAAATGAAAATTCATTTCTTTAAATAACAATTGGACTGTTCCATTTTTGGTTAAAAATTGATATTTTTTAGCTAAAAATTCGTTCTTTCTAGTCAAAAACTGATGTTCTTGGTTAATAATTCATCTTTTTATACTAGAAATTTAACTACTCGCTTGAAAGTTAAACGAATTAAATAAAACTTAATTTAATTTCGTTAATTCGTTTTTTCTTGTTAAAAATTTTTTAAACAAAAAATTTACTTATTTCAATTTTGTTTGGAAAATTTGTCGTTTTTGGTAAAAAAATAACATTCTTGGTTAAAGATTATTGTTTTTTTTTCTAATGAAAATCGAACTCCTTGGAAATTTGTGTGATTTTATAAAAAGTCATCTTTTTCGTAGAAAATCCAACTATTTGGTGGAAAGTTTAGCTACTTTATTAAAACTTCATTTCGTTGGTTTAAAATTCATAATTTTAGCAAAGAATTCATTTCTTTGATTGCAAATTTTACGATTTTGCAGAAAATTAATTTTTTTGTTGCAGTTTTTTTTTTAGTAAAAAATCAATCTTCTTCATTGAAAATTTAACTGCTTGGTGGAACGTTGCAATACTTTGTTGAAAAATTATTTTATTAGTTAATGATCCATCCCTTTGGTGTAAAAATTTAAAAATTTGGTTGATTATTATTTTTTTAAATTCCTATTTTTGACAGAAAATTACTCTTCTTGATTGAAAATTTTACTACTAGGTCGAAGTTTAAATTATTTTGTTGAAAATTATTTTATTATTCAAAGATAAATCTCTTTGGCTGAAAATTAAACTATTTTGTTGAAAATTAATTTCTTTGCAAGAAATTCGTCTTTTTTGATAGAAAATGAATCTTCTTTATTGAAAATTGAAAAATTAAAAAAACTACTTGGTTGAAGTTTGCACAACTTTGTGGACAATTCAATTTATTATTCGAAGATTCATGTCTTTTGTTGAAAATTGAATTATTTAGTTGAAAACTAATTATTTTTTGGTTAAAAATTAATTTATAATAGAAAACTTAACTGTTCAGTTATTGGTTATAAACTTATTATCTCAAGTTAAAGATTAAAAAATTTGGTTGAAAATGTATGCATTTTGTTATGATTTTTTTAAATTCATTACTTTGGTTACAAATTTAAATATATGTTTTAACATTTTATTTTTTTTAAATGAAGATTCATTTTTTTAAATTAATATTTGACTATTACACTTTTAGTTAAAAACGGATATTTTCTAGCTAAAAATTCGTCCTTTGTGGTAAACAATTGATGTTCTAGGTTAATAATTTTTTTTTGTGGTAGAAATTTGACTACTCGCTCGAAAGTTAAACGACTTTAAACAAAAATTTAATTCAATTTCGTTGATTCGTTTTTTCTCATTAAGAATTTTTTAAAACTATAAATTTACTTAATCGATTTTTGTTTGCAAAATTGGTCTTTTTTGGTAAAAAAAATAATATTCTTGGTTAAAAATGATTATTTTTTTTTTTCGGATGAAAATTTAATTTCTTGGGCATTTCTGTATTTTGATGAAAACTCCTTTTATTTGGTAGAAAATCCATCTGCTTGGTTGAAAGTTAAACCACTTTATTGAAAATTCATTTCGTTGATTTAAGATGCATCATTTTTGTAAACAATTCATTTCTTTGGTTGAAAATTAATTTTGTTTTAAATTCGTGTTTTTGGTAGAAAATGAATGTTCTTTATTGAAAATTAATCTTTGCGATTAATAATTTAACTATTTGGTTGAAGGTTGCAATTCTTTGTTGAAACTTTATTTTATTAGTAGAATATCGATTTATTTGGTTGAAAATTTAACAATTGTGTTGAAAATTCGTCCTTTTTATAAAAAATTAATCTTCTCTATTGAAAGTTTTACTGCTTTGTCGAAAGTTGCAAAACTTTGTGGAAACTTCATTTGATCACTTGAAGATCCATCTCTTTCATTGCAAATTTAACAATTGTGTTGAAAATTCACTTTTTTGTTGAAAATTCGTATTTTTATAGAAAATTCATCTTTTCGATTGAAAGTGTAACTACTTAGTTGAAGGTTGCACTATTTGGTTGAAAATTCATTTTATTGGTTGAAGATCCATCTCTTTGGTTAAAAATTTTCCAATTTTTTTTTAATTTATATTTTTTGGTAGAAAATTAATCTGCTGTATTAAAACTTAAACTTTTTGATTAAAAATTCATTTTTTAAGCTTAGGATTCATCTTTTTGGTTGAAAATGTTATTTTCATTGAAATTAATACTTTTGGGTGAAAATTTAACTGTTGTGCGGAAAATGCGGACTTTTTGCTTAAAAATTCAACTGTTCTATTACAAATTTATTTTCTGGTTGAAAACTAATATTTTCGGGCCTGTTTGTGTTTCTTTTTTACCGACAAATTTTTTTTTGTCGAAAATTCAACAATTTTTTTGAAAAGCTAAGACATTCTTCTTGGTTGAACAATCAACTGCTTATGGAAAATTCGAACTTTTAGGGTAGAAATTACCTTTCTTGTTAATTATTTATATTTTTGCCTTGAAAATTTATTCGTTTTGGAGAAAATTCTTCGTTTCATCTTAAAATAAAAAAATTGATTAAAATTTGAACTACTATGTTAAAAACGCTTTTTTTTAAAGATTCATCATAATAGTTGAAAATTCATCTCTTAGCTTGAAAATGTAACTATTTTGTTGAAAATTTAGATATTTTGTTGAAAAACTGTCTTTTTTGGTTGAAAATTCGCCTTTTTAGTTAAAAATTAATTGATTTTGGTTGAGCATTCAATTATTTTGTTAATAATAATTCGTATTGTTTTGTTGAATTTAAATTTTTGGGATTCAAAATTAAAATATGTTTTGGTCCATATATCATCTGTTACATTTTAATTGAAAATTCAACTATTTTGTTGAAAATTTAACTAATTTGTTTGAAATTTAGTTACTATTTTTATTTAATATAATATTATATTATTATATTTATTTATTATATTTTATTATGTTATTATGTTTGTATATCTCGTATGTTTAAGTTTTTATAGAATGAAATCGAAGACAAAATT
>NC_046659.1:142174628-142175401 GCF_010883055.1 Belonocnema kinseyi | reverse complement strand
ACGAAGAAAGAGAGGAGTGAAAAAAATATTCAAAATAGCGTTACGTACTTTTGGAACGATTTCTACTTAAAGATTATTTGCTAAATAAGTATCAGAACGAAACTTAATCAATTTTCGGAAAAAATTGTATTAAGCTGCGGTTTTCATTGGTCTACATTTGAGGCGACTGCAAAGTTACGAGATACCGAGAAAATTACTGCGTATTGAGGGAATTGCTTTTAGTTGAACAATGCTGTAAAAATAATTATTTTAAAAAAAGATCTAGAACCATAATGCTTTCCCCTACTGCTTTACAAGCAGTGTTGATTTCTCTAATTTGCGCCACATTTTTAACAAGCAAACGTGCGGAGAAACACTCGAGAAATTTATTTCAAGTACTTTCGAAGCAAATGGGAGTTATACTTTAAGTAATTTTTATAACCGGACTATTTAACCTGATAATGAGCTTATTACGAAATCGGAACAAATATTTTTTGCAAATTAAGATACAAAAATTTGTTGTATAATTTCCCAGAAAAAATAACGATCTTAAAATATCTGAAAACAAGAGAAATAGGTATAAAAACAATTTAGTAGGTAAGTATAAAAACAATTTTTTTTGGGAAAATTTTTTTTTATTTTTCAACATAATCTCCTTGGAGCTCTATACACTTGCTCAATCGCTTTTCAAATTTTTTTAATCCTTAAGAAAAGTGCGTTTTCGGAAGTTCCTCAAAATAAGCACTTACAGAGGCAATGACGTCTTCGTTGTCTGGAAATCTCTGTCCACCGAG
>NC_046659.1:142152772-142174528 GCF_010883055.1 Belonocnema kinseyi | reverse complement strand
ATTTTTTATCTCATATGGAGTTAAACCCTTTAAATGAAAATGTTTGATTACTGCTCTGAACTCGTTTTTTTCCATTTTTCTTAACGAACAATTTTTTTTTCATTTGTTCATAAAAACACGTAAACTCAGAAGATGTGGACTGTGACTGCACCATATATCTAGTCGGGAGTGGTGCTGACTGAAAACAGATGATTTGGAGCGATTCGCGCGCCATCTGTTGGTCATTCTAAGGACTTATTGAACTACCCTCGTAATAGGGGAAAAGTTTAACAAAATAAAATTGATGCAGGTAGCATATGAAATTCAATATGAAAGGATTTAAAATCTAAAAATTGTGACTCGAAGTATACAATTGTAATGCAAAATATTGAGCAATATACTCGAATGAGTACTCGCGCACTGCGGACCTCCAAGGCATTCCGAGGCGAGAATCGCAATCGGCTCTGGCCCTGCCCATTGAGAAACTGCGTGCTAGTGGAATTTTCTACCAAAGAATTATTAATTTTTAGTCCAAAAGTTCAATCGTTGACCAAAAAGATGAAATTTCTACTGAAGGAGTTTAGTTTTCAACGAAAACAATGAATATATTAATAGAATAATTAAATTTCTAGACAAACTTTCAATAAAACAGTCGAAGTCTGATTCAAATAGTTGAATAATCAACATACGAAGATATTTGTTTATCAAAATGATCGAATTTCCACAAAAAAGAGTATGCTTCAACAAAAAATTAAATAGTTTAATTTCAACCAAAAAAAGTGGAAAGGAGGCGCCGAGTTCCTTCAAGGAAGCGTTTCGTAGCCTATTAAGACTTCTATTTAAGTCTTAACTAAATCCCAACATAAAACATTTTTAATTTTAAAAAGAGTGGGAAGATTTCCTTTTTCAATCTCTTTTTAAAAGAAGGTTTCTTTTATTTCATATCTTTTCAAATGGATAATTTTAAATATATTACTAAAAAAAAGGCTGAAAAGCGGCTTGCCTTACAGAATGTTTCGTTAGATTAGTCAGTCCTTATTCACATTTCTAATTTCATTTTATTCTTGTTTTTATTTCTTGGTAAAGATTTGGCAGTTAAAATTTTTTAATTCGCATAGTTCTTAAGTAATTAAAATTTTTTCTTTAATTATTTAGTTTTTCTAATAAACATTTAAAATTCAAAAAACTCATTTTTGAAGATTTCTTTTTAATTGTATTATTAAAAAAGTAGCCTTTTTTCATTTTTTCAGATAAATAATCTTAAAAAAAAAATAAAAAGGAGGTGTGAGGAAGCTCGCTTCCCCCTCTCGGAAAAAATGTTTCCCTAACATTAACCCCTTTTCCAGCTTTTTTAAAATAAATATTTTCCAGATAACTCATAGGAAAAAATATGAAATAAAAAGAAAATTCAAAAGAAGAATGCGGATGAATAATCTTAAAAAATATTTATTTGAAAAAAGCTGGAAAAGGGAAACCCCTTTTCCAGCTTTTTAAAAATAAATATTTTTAAGATGACGCATGGGGAAAAATACGAAATAAAAAAAAACTCAAAAGATGAATTCAGATAAATAATCTAAAAAAATATTTCTTTAAAAAATCTGGGAAAGGTGTTAATCTAATGGAATTTTTCATTTTCATACATTTCTACAAAAATATAATAATGGGTATTTTAAACAAAAAAGATTTTAAGTTTAAATCAAATACAGTTGAATTAAACTGAAAAATGATTTTTCAAACAAAAAATACGAGTATTCCACAGAATCGTCGAATTTTCAACCCAAAAACAATTTTTTAACAAAATAGTTGAATTAACAGCGGAAAGTGATGACTTTTCAAACAAAAAAATGATGGAATTTTATATAAAAAACAGTTTAATTGAATTAAAAATTACGAATTTTCGACCAAATATTTAAATTTTACGCCATAGATTCATATTGAACAAGAAAAAGTCATTTTGATCAAAGTAGTTGAATTTTGAAGCATAAAAAAAATGTTAAAAGCAGAGGAATTCTTGACAAAAAATTTAATGGTTGGTACTTCAACCAAAAGGGGTCTTAATTTTGAATGAAAAACGGTTGAACTCAAACAAAACTGCTGAACGTTAAAAAAATTTAATTTTGATTCAGATGTTGAATTTTCAATTAATTAGTTGAATTTTCAATTAAAAAAGAGAAATTTTCAACAAAGATTCGCAATTAGAATATCAGATTGAAATTTTATTTTTCAACCAAAAAATTAATTTTTAACAAAACACTTGAATATTCAATTAAAAATATATTGTTAAAAAAAAATGATTTTTCAGCCAAATAGTTAAATTTTCAAGCAAAAGATATTTTAATTTTAAATAAAAAATCGTAAAATTTAACAAAAAATGAAAATTTCTCCACAAAAAAGTTCAATTTCTATCCAAATAGTTGAATATCAACCTACAAAAATTCATTTTTTTATCGAATGGTCGAATTTTCAGAAAACAAGATTATGCTTTAACCAAAAACCAAATAGTTGAGTTTGTAACCAGAAAAGTTGAATTCTTAACAAAAATATTTTTAACAAAGAAATATGACTTTTATAAATAAAAAGTAGACCAATTTTTAATCCAAAAAGATGAATTCTTAACGAAAAATATAATAGTTAATATTTCAACCAGTAGTGGTCTTATTTTAAATAAGTAGCAGTTAAATTTAAAAAATGATAAACTTTCAAGAAAATAATCAAATTTTAAGCCAGGGATCAATCTTTGGCAAAAAATGATTTTCGAACGAAGTAATTTAACATTCAGCAAACAATTTTAGTTTAAAAAAATGCCTAACAAAAAGTATAATAGTTGATATTTCAGCCGAAAATGTGTTCATTTTAAATAAAAACTTGTTAAATTTAACTAAAAATTACGAATTTTCAATCAAATAGTTACACTTTCACATAAAAAAGATACATTTTCAACAGATAACGGATTAGTTAAAGTGTCGGATCAAAAAATTAGTTTTCGATCAACGAAAACGAATTTTAAACAAAATAGTTAAATTTTTAACAAAAATAATAAATTTTTAAATAAATAAATTATGTTCAACTGAAGAAATAAATTCTAATCGAAGAATATATTAGCGGATATTTCAACAAGGAAATATTTTTATTTTAAATAATAAACAGTCAAATTTAACCAAAAATACTACTTCTCAATAAAATAATTGAATTATCAACCTACAAACATAAATTTTGAAGCTAATGGTCGAATTAAAACAAAAAATTAAATTTCAATAAAAATCAAGTGGTTAGGCTTTCTACTAGAAAATTTGCAATTTATACAAGAAAGTTCATGATCTTTCAAGAAAATAATTCAATTGTGCCCCAGAGATGAATTTTCAATAACAAAAAAAGATTTTTTTAAAAAGTAGGTTAACTTTCAACAAAGTAGTTGAATTTCTAAAAAAAGATGCTTCGGAAAAAATATAATAGTTGATAGTTCAACTAAAAGAGGTCTTAATTTTAAATAAAAAATTAGATCAATTTTCAAGCAATAGTTGAATTTTTAACCAAATATTTAATATTTCAATTAAACAAGATAAATTTTTTTAAAAGACTGGAATAGTTAGAATATCAGAATAAAAAATTAATTTTCTATAAAAAACAGCAAGTTTTCAAATTAAGTAAAGTTTTCAATCAAAAAAATTAAACTTCAACAAAATAAATCAATTTTAAACCACAGTGATGAATTTCCAAATCGAATAGTGGAATTTCCAACCAAACAAATTATTTGCTGCCAAAAAAGACAAATTTTCAACAAAATACATGAATTATGACCTAAAAAATATCAATTTCCAATCAAAAAATCTGTAGTTACATTTTCATTGAAATAATTTAATTTTCAACTGAAAAAATGAATTGAAGTTGTTTGTTACAATTTACCTTATTTTTTAAGTAGTTTAATTTTTAACCAAAAAGGATGAATTCCGAACGAAATATGCAATACTTGATATTTCATACATAAAAATTGAATAATAATAATTGTTAAATTTTTTATTAAAAAGGACGACTTTTTAACAAAACACATGAATTTTCAACCAAATAGTCGAATTTTCAACTAAAAATATAAGTTTTTATCCAAAAATGAAATAATTAAATTTTTAGTTAAAAAAAAATTATTTAAAAAAGTTAAAGAAAATAGTTAAATTAAAGCTACTTTTAACATTGAAAAACATTGTTATTTAATTTTAAATTACAATTTAGAAACAAAATTGAAGCACGTTCTCGAAGAAATTCTTTGAATTAAAAAAATTCTTCAATAATCAATTAATTTTAACAAAACTAATTGTTTAAAAAATTTATAATTATTTATAATAAATTTTTCTTGGAATAATGTTACAAAATTGCAGTTTCTTCTAAAAATGTCCACTTTTTGTCCACTTATCAATTAGAATGAGGTGATAATTAATTCAATTTAATAAACAATTATTTAAACAATTTTTTAAAAATATTCTCTTTGAGTCATGTTAGACAGTTGCTAATTTTAAAATATTGAACTTTTTGTCCACTTTTCATTGAAAGCCACGAAAAAAATAATACAATTTAACAAAGATAATTTTTAAAACAAATTGTTGTTGCCTATAACTAACTATCTTCTGTGCAGTATTGCTAGATAGTTGCGGCTTTTTCTGAAATATTCCACTGTTGTTAATTTTTAACTCACAGCAAGGTGAAAATTAATTCAACTTGATAAAACAAATTGTTTAAACAATTCATTATTATTTTTAATAATTATTTCACTGAATGATGCTAGAAAGTTGCAGTTTTTTCTGAAATATTCACCTTTTGTCCACTTTTTACTTAGAAGGAGGTAAAAATTAATAAAATTTAACAAATATAATTGTTTAAACAATTTTTAATGACATTCTGTGTGAATAATCCTACAAAGTTGTGGTTTCTTCTAAAATATTTAAAGTTTTATCAACTTTTAATTTAGATCAATATAATAATTAATGAAATTGAACAAACGTAACTCTTTAAACATATTATTATTATTATTGCTTATAACTATCTTCTAATAGATGATTGCTAGAAATTTGCGATTTTTTCTGCAATTTGTAGCTTTTTATTGCTTCTGCAGTTATGAAAAAGTAATAAATAAACAACTAAGAGAATAATTTTTTAAACAGTCTTTTTCTTTTTTCTGAATATATTCTTCTGAAATAAAACAGAAATTCGAATTGCATCACTATAATTAAATGACTTGGCCTTAATTTTAAGATTGTATGAACATAAAAATTAAAAAAAGAAGAAAGAAATTATTTATTTCTCAGCAGGGTGAAAACAGTTAAGTTTACGAGAGTACATAAATGATTTATCTTGTCTGGACTCAATGGAGACGAAGCTCAGACCCCACAGATTGTCATTAAAATCTCAATAGTGTCGATCATTACGAATCGACACACCTTGACTCATTCTGCAAAAATTTCAGATTCGCTGAGAAAAAAATTCGCCTACCGTTAATCAGGTGGGATTGGCAAACCGATCTTTTGGCTTGTGTTGAAAAAAAAATTTCAATGGAGATTAGGGGCCGTGCATAAATTACGTAAAGTCTTCTGTTAAAGGGGGTGGGGGGTGGTCAACGATTTTTCTATGTTTTCTATTCCTAGGATTTTTCTATTTAAAAACCAGTTCTTACGTAAGATATTTTAAAGTCAGCAAATCACTAAAAAATAAAAGGTTGACAGGTTTTATAAATAGCTCTTTACAAAAATTGCCATTTCTATAAACTAATATTTTAAAAGCCTTAAAAAAGAACTCAAACGTTTATCTAAGCTATTATCCTTTAATTTATGAATTATCAAAACTTCTATTTATTTATTAATTGATTGAGAATTCATCTTTTTTGGTTCAAAAAATAATTATTTCAATAAAAATTCAACAATTTTGTTAAAAATGTATCACTTTTGATTAAAAATTGGTCTTTTTGGTTTGAAAATTCAATAATTTAATTGACTAATAATTCATTTATTTCTTGAAATTTCATTATTTCAGTCAAAAACTCATTTCTTTTTTGGAAAAGTTACCTATTCCATTTCTGTTTGGAAATTGACTCTATTTTTAGTTAAAAACTCAAATGTTTTGTTGAAAATTCTTGAATTTTTCAAAACTTCGAATTTTTTGGTAGGAAATTGATTCTTTTGTTTGAAAATTTAACTATTTAATTGCGAATGTATATTTTAGTTAAAACTGCAATTTTTCGTTGAAATTTCAACTCTTTTGGTGAAAATTCATTTTATTTTCTTGAATATTCAACAATTTGATTGAAATTTTTTTTACTGACAAATTTCGTTGTTGAAACGTACTATTTTCGGATCAAAAATTCCAAAATTTATTTAAAAGTTTAAATACTTGATTAAAAGTACATTTTTATTGGAAGACAAATAATTTTAGTTAAAAAATTATTTCTTTTATAGAAAATTAATTTTTTAAACTAAAAACGTATCTATTGATTTAATGTTGAACTATTTTCTAAAAATGAATTTATTGGTTGAAGATTCATTATTTTAGTTGAAAATTTATCTTCTTTGTTCGAAATTAAACTGTTTTGTTGAAAACTAATTTTTTGTTGAAAGATCATATTTTTGCTCGAAAGATTCAGCTGTTTTGTATAAATAAGTGAAAAATTTAGTAAAACATCTAACTTTTGTTTAAAAATTAAATATTTAGTTGAAAATGGAAGTATTTCGTTGAAAATATGCCTTTTTCAGTAGAAAATAAATTTTGTTGGTTAAAAATGTTACTGGTAGAAAATTAATCTTTTTGTTGATTATTCAGTATTTCGTTAAAAATTTTTGTACAGGTTAAAAATTAAATTTGTTTAAAAATTAAATTTAACTATTACATTTCTAGAGAAAAATTTTCCTTTTTTAGTTCAAAATTCAAATATTTCGTTAAAAATTTATATCTTTGGTTCATAATTTAACCGCAATGTTGAGAATTCGTATTTTTTATTGCATTCAACTATTTTGTATTCAAATTAAAATATTTGTTGGTTGAAATATCTTCAGTTAAAGTTTTCTTTGAAAATTAATCTTTTTTAATAATTAAAAATAAAAATTGAAAAATAAATATTCATCTTTTGGTTTGAAAATTCAATTACCTGGTTCAACGTTGAACTGCGTTGTTAAAAATCAATTTTCTTTGAGAAGATTTATCATTTTAGTTGCAAATTCATTTTATAGTGAAAAATATAACCAGATTAAAAAAAAAGAAAACATAAATATTCCATTTTTGGTTGAAAAGTGATATTATTGCTTAAATATTTATCTTTTCTATTTTGAAAGTCAGCTATCATAGTGTCCGGTGGAAAATTCAACTTTTTTGTGGAAAATTCATTTACTTTGTCAAAATTCGTCTTTTGGGTGAAAATTAATTTTTAAAACTAAAAATGTAACTATACCATTTGTGAATAAAAATGTACTTTTCTTAGTTGAAAACTTACCTATCTTAGTAGAAAAATCCACTGTTTTGAAAGTACATTTAAAAAAACATAAACCTAAAAAATTCAAATTGTGCAACAAAATAGCACGGTAGAAAGTTCAATGATTTTATTTTAAATTAAACTATAATTTATATACTATACATTTTTATATCCTAAAAATTTATAGTGTCGGGTGGGAAATTCAACTGTTTTGTGGAAAATTCATCTATTTTGTTGAGAATATTTATTTGAAAAAAGAACTACTTGGTAGAAAATAAACTTTTTTGTTGAAAATTAATAGTAGCCGGTGGAAAATTCAACTGTTTTGTGGAAAATTCGTCTTTTTTGATAAAAAATTAATTTAATAAATTGAATATGCGACTATTCCATTTTTCGATGAACATTTATCATTTTCAGTTGAAAACTAATTTTTCTTAGTTGAAAATTCAACTACTTTGACTACTTGGGTTGACAATTGGTTTCTATTTTTGGTGGAAAATTGTTTTTATTTAACGAAAAACTTAGCAGTTTAATTTTTTATTTAAAGTTTTTCTTTTAATTGAAAATTCGATTTTTTTTTGTTAAAAATTCAAATATTTTGTTAAAAATTTGTCTATATTGGTAGAATATTAATCTTCTTGGTTGAAAATTCGTCTGTATTGATTAAAATTGAAGTATTCCAGTTGAATATACCATTATTTTAGTTAAAACTTCATGTTTTTGATTAAAAAATATTTTCTTTAAACTGAAAATTATTGAGACCGTAACGATTATTGGGAAATTTATTTTATATTGTTAAAAATTAATCTTTTTCGTAGAAAATTCCTCTTTGTGGTTGAAAATTCAACTATTCCAGTCGAAAATTAACCACCTTGGTTAAAACTTAAACAAGTTTAACTAGTTTAACTATAAAAATAAAATAATAATTAAAAATAAGTGAACTATAAAAACTACAGTTGTCAACGAGGGTGGCAGAGGGGGTGGGAGGTTTTATCGCATGCAAGAGAATGTGTTCGTTAAAGTCGAAAGAGCTTTAACAAAAGAGAATTCACAATCACCAAATTACAGTTGTTGATGCTTTGACCTGCAGTTTTAAAATGTATGTGCACAAATGTTGAGGAAGTAAAAACAACGAATCTGCAGCGCGAGATATATATATTATAGAGTCGTGAGGTTCGAGATTCCACAGTGTAAAATTCATGTATTTTGTTAAGGATTCAACTAATCTACTCAAAATTCGTATTGCTTTTGTTAAATTTAACTTTTTTTAAATTAAAAATTAACATAGCTTTTGGTTAAAATATAAGGTATTACAGGTTTCGTTGAGAATTCATTTTTTTGGTTTGAAAATTCAACTGCTATGTGGAAATTTCGTCTTTATGGTTTGAAATATTGAAAATTGAATAGAAAATTAAAGTATATAGCCGAGAATTAACTTTTTTGTTACTAATTCTTTTTTTGGGTTAAAAAATCAACTGACTTATGGAAAATATTTCTTTCTTTTTTGAAAATGTATCTATTTGATTGAAAACTCGCCATTTTGAGCAGAAAATTTACTTTTTAAACTAAAAATTTTACTTTTTCATTTTTGGAAAAAAATTTCAAATTGAAAACTTATCTTTGTTCAATGAAAATTCAACTATTTTAATACAAATTTGAAATATTTTGTGACAAGTTGAACTACTTATTTAACAAATTAACTACTTGGTGGAAAATTAACCTTTTTGTTGAAAATCTATAGTGTTATCTAGCATATTTAACTGTTTTGTGGAAATTTTTCTATTTCATTGAAAATTCGTCTTTTTGGATAGAAAATTAATTTTTTGAACTGAAAATGTAACAATTCATCAATTCACCACATTTTTGGAAAGTTCATATTTTATTGAAAATTCTTTTTTTTGGGGGGTAGAAAATTAATTTTCTTTTTTGGAAATTCATCTTTTTGGTTGTGGATTTGACTTTTTTGTTAGAAATTCGGATGTTTAATTAAATTCAGCCCGTTAAAAATGTGTTTCTGTATATTACAATTTAATTTTTCAAATTAAAAATGTAACAATTCCATTTTTGATTGAAAAATTATTTTTTTCAGCTAAAAAATTATATTTTTAGTTGAAAATTAATCTATTTATCTGAAAAAGTAACTTCTTTGTAGAAAATTAATTTTTTGGTTAAAAATTCACATGATGATTTGGAAAATTTACCTCTTGTGTAAAAAATTTTTATATTTTGTTAAAAATTAGTTTTTTTGTTTATGAAAAATTTATTTTCTTTTTTGCAAATTTATCTTTTTGGCTAGGGATTCTATTTTGTTGAAAATTCGTGTATTTTTTTGAATTCAAACCATTAAAAATTGTATTCCTTTTGTTGCAAGTTAATTTTTGACATTACAAATGTAACTATTCCATTTTTGTTGAAAATTATACTTTATTCTTGAAACTTCAACTATTCTGTTGATAATTAATTTTCTTAACTGAAAATTTTACTACTTATCTTTTGATTGAAAACTTATATTTCTTTTTTGAAAATTCATCTTTTTGGCTGAGAATTCAACTATTTTGTTCAAAATTCGTCTTTTTAAATAGAATTAAACCCGTTAAAAATTTGTTCATTTTTCAAACTAAAAATATAACTATTCCATTGTTGTTTGAAACTTATATTTTTTGTTGAAAAATTAGCTTTTCAGTTAAAAATTAACTGCATTGGTAGAAAATTGAACTATTTAATTGAAAAATCGACTACTTGGTAGAAAATTAACTTTTTTGTTGCAAATTTATTTTGGGGAAATTTATGAATTTTATTGCAAATCCGTCTTTTTGGATTAAAAATTAATTTTTTTAGCTGGAAATGTAATTAATTTTTCAATGAAAAAATATCTTTCATAGTAGAAAATTAAACTCCTTTGGTAGAAACTTCTATAATTAGTTAAAAATTGAAGCATTTATTGGAAAAATTAAGTACTTAGTAGAAAATAAACCTTTTTGATTGAAAATTCTCATGGTCGACTGGAAAGTTCATTTATTCCTTGAAAAATTCATGTATTTCGTTGAAAATTCGTTTTTTGTGGGTAGTAAATTAATTTTTTTCGTTGAAAACTTATCTTTTTGACTGGGTATTCACCTATTTTGTTCGAAATTCGTCTTTTGAAATCGAATTTAACCCGTTAAAAATTTGTTATAAATAATAATATTCAATAATATTTTTTGTTGAAAAATTATCTTTTTAGTTACAAATTTAACTACTTTGTTAGAAAATTGAACTATTTTCTTAAAAATTAAACTATTTATTTGAAAAATTAAGTACTTAGCAGAAAAAAAAATCTTTTTGGTTGAAAATTCACAGGGCCGAATGGAAAATTCATTTCTTCTATGGAAAATGAATGTATCTTGTTAAAAATTAGTTTTTTGTTTGTAGAAAATTAATTTTCTTTTTTGAAAATTTATCTTTTTGGCTAGGGATTCTATTTTGTTAGAGATCGTGTCTTCTTATTGAATTCAACCCCATAAAAATGTCTTTCTTTTCGTTAACAAATTAATTTTTCAAAATTAACTATGCGACTATTGCATTTTCAAAAATTACAACATTAAGTTGAAAATTCAAATATTTTGTTGAAAATTCGTCCTTCTGGATGAAAATTCAACTATTTTATTAAAGTCCTCTTTGTTGTCGAAAATTATAAATAATGAAAGCGAATTCCATGTGTAGCCAACGGCTTCGTTACTTTCGTGGTGGGGTGGGTTGGAGGGGGGGGGGGGTCAGTTTTCAACAAGGGGACGGGGGTATACAAAAATTTGTAACATAGTTTATTGACGACTCTTTACAGTATTTATGGTTTCGCAAAGAAAAATATGGTCGTCGATGACGTATGGTGTCTTTGGCCTTAATACTGGTCTGTGCCAGGGGCCAAAGACCTTGCCATTGAATTTGGCTTATCAAACTCGAACTCATCGCGTGCACTGGATGAATGGTGAATGACGTGAGGATAACTTTTTGGAACGTTCAGCGATTGGAAAAATATTTTGCTGACCTGCAGTCGGCCCTTAAAAGAAACTGATTGATTTTTTTTATGGTGATCCATAAAGGTAATTTGCACTTATTCTGCATTCTTTCGCGTTTCGAAAAAGGTTTTCAATAGTTTAATTAAAACAATTTTTCTTTTAAATTTAGACTTTATAGAAATAGTTAAATTTTCAACAAATTAATTCAATTTTTAATAAAATATTTGCTTTTTTAAACAGGCATAGTTTAATTCTAAAACAAAAAAGATTATTTAAATTTTTAAATAAAAAGAATGAAAGATGGATTTGCTTAATGTCCAGAATTCCTGACAATAAAACCAAAGAAATCAACGAACAAATTTGAACAAGCACCATAAAGTGTTCCTATTGCAATTTGAAAAAAGTTCAAATTTTCCTGAAGAAGAAAAGAAAAAAAAATTTTTTTTGTTGACAAAAATGAAAAAGAGGAAAGAAAAATGAGAAGGCAACCAACCACATCTTTCTCATTTTTCTTTCCTTTTTTTAATTTTTGTACCAAAAAATAAGTTTTGTCTTTTCTTTTTTAGAAAAATTTCTTGAATTCTAATGAACTTTCTGTCATAAAGGATGATTTTTTTTACTAAATAATTAAATTTTCAACTGAAAAAGATCAATTTTCAATCAAACATTGAGTAATTGAATTTTCTGTTAAAAAATTAATTTTCAACCAAAGATTAATCTTCTACCAAAAAAGACGAATTTTTAACAACATATGTGAAATATCAAGTAAAATAGTTAGATTTTCAATAAAAAATTGAGTAATTCAATTTGCGGTTAAAAAAATATTTTAAAGCTAAAATATGAATTTTTAATTTCAGTTTTTAATAACCAAAAAGACGAATTTTTTAAAGAAGAATAATTTTCTTCCAAAAAGATGAATTTTCAATCAAATATTGAGCAGTTACATTCTCTGATGAAGAATTAATTTTCAACTAAAATATGAATTTTCAAATGGAGTAGTTAATTCTTTAACCAAAAGATGAATAAATTTTCAACCAAGAAAATTAAATCTTCTACCAAAAAAGACGAATTTTCAACATACTACACAAATTTTTAATTAAAAAAGCTAAGTTTACAATGAAAACTTGAGTAATAAAATTTCTTGTTAAAGAAAATTAATTTTTTTAAGAAACTACTTGAATTTTTAACAAAATAATTGAATTTTTTACACAAAAAAGGTCAAGATTCAACTCAAAATAGAAAGTTAAATTTGCAGTTATAAAGAATTAATTTTCCACAATAAATAAAAACTAATTTTAATTAACGATGACTCTTCCAACTAATTTTAATTAAAGATAACCTCTTCGTTAAGTTTTCTGTGATAAAAATTAATTTAAAAAAACTAATTTTAATTAAAGATGACTATTCTTCCATAAAAGATGAATTTTTAATAAAATACATGAAATATTAATTAATAAGGATACTTTTTAAATATAAAATTGTATAGATAAATTTTATGTCAAAATAATTAATTTTCAACGAAAGATTAATTTTTTACTACAAAGACGAATTTTCAAAAAATTGCATGAATTTTCAACTAAACAAAAAAAATAAAGTTTCAATAAAAAATTGAGCAGTTACATTTTTTGTTAAAAAAATTAATTTTCAAATACAATAGGAATTTTTAACTGCAGTAGTTGAATCTACAAAAAAAAAAATTTTCAAGGAAGAAGATTGATTTTATTCATAAAAGGACGAATTTTCCACTCGACAATATGAATTTCGAACCAAAAAGTCGAATCTTAAACAAAATAATTAAATTTTCAAATAAATAGTGGAATATTCATACAAAAAATAATTTAAAACAGGGTACTCCAACTTTCAAAAAAGTAAATAGTTGAACTTGTAAACAAAAAAGTTGAATTTTCAACAAAAAATGTAACTGTTGATATTTCAACTAAAAAAGATTTTCAGAAAAAGAAAAAGACGAATTTAAAAAAAAAGTTATATTTTCTACAAAAAATTAAATTTAAACAAAATGTTTGAATTTTTAACCAAATAATTAAATTTTCAACAACCACAACATTTCACCAAGCAGTGTCTTTATAACCAAAAAAGATCAGATTTCTACCAACAGAGTTGAATTTTCAAACTGAAAAGACGAATTTTAACGCCAAATCTTAACTTTTCGGAAATAAGTTCATTTTAAACAAAAGATTCGAATTTTCAAACCGAAAAAATTTTTCGGACAAGAAAAAAAAGAATTTTTAATAAGAGAATTGAATTTTAACACGTAAAATAGAATTTTTAATGAAAAAATGTATTTTCAAACAAAAAAGACGACTTTTCAAAAAAATAGTTGAACTTTCAAAACAAAAATACGAATTTTTTAGAAGACAGTTGAATTTTTAATCCAAAAGGACGAAGCTTCTATTCAAAAAGATGAATTTTCAACAAGAAAGTTAAATTTTTAACAAAAAATTAAATTTAAACAAAATGCTTGAATTTTTAGGCAAATAATTGAATTTCCAAACGAAAAATTTAATTTAAACATACGGATTGAATTTCTAAGCAAATAATCGAATTTTCAAACGAAAAATTCATGTTTAATCAAGCAGTGGTATTATAACCAAAACAATATCAAATTTATACCCAAACAGTTGAATTTTAAAACTGAAAAGACGAATTTTCACCCCAAAATATAAATTTTCACAAAAAAGTTAATTTTGAACAAAAGATTCGAATTTTTAAATAGGAAAGATTTTTCAAACAAGAAAGAAAAAAATTTCAACTAAATTGTTAAATTATAAAAACAAAAAGGCAAATTCTCTAGAAAACAGTATAGAAAACATATTTGGATTTTCTTATTAGGATCTATTAATTTATAATTTTTTTATTTTAATTTACAATTTATAATTTCCCCTCCATTCCCCTCCCCACATTCCCCTAATTTTCTCTCGTATCCCTATTTCATCTATTTTCCCACACTTCTACTTTCCCTCCAATTATTTCTCCTCACTTCTATTGCTTTCCCGCCCCTCACTTCCTTTGCTTTCATTCCCCACATTTCTCCTACTTCCCCTCCCCTAATTTTTGCTATATCCCCTCTTCTCATTTCCCCTACTTTCCCTCCTTGAACAAGCGGTAATAGGGTAAAAATGGAGAATTCCTTAAAGAAGGGGGGGGGGGAGGGAATGTGAGAAAGAGTGTGATTTCTGTATTAGTGATTATCTTTAATTATCAGAAGTACTTGAAATTTTGATTTCAGATACAGACATTGTAAGCTAATCGGATTAGATAAATGCGCCCACTCGACCTGAAGAATATCTGCTTATATTAAATTTTATCTTTTTTAGAAGCGTTGATTGTAATCTTCTTATGATAATGACACATCATGAATGAGTTTAATAAAGATAATAAATTGATGATAGATTTTTGAAAAGAAATTATGTCAAATTTTTCTTTTAAATCATTCCTAAATATTGAAAGTACGTGCTAATCTTAAATCAGTAAAAATTTGACTAGTTGAATTAATCAAGCATGCTTTGTCTGCAAAGAGTTCACAGATGAATCAGTCAATATTGCTGACTGAATCAAACAGTCACTTGAAATGACTGGTTTTCAGTCAATGTAAGTCACTGATTTGTCTGCTATAATAAATTACTAAAATCAAAAATAATTATTATTTATTCGAATATAATTATTAAATTCGAAATTATTTTATATATAACAATTATTATTTTAATATTTCATATTTGTATTATTATTATTATTTTATTCGATACCTTGGTTTTTTGTGTTGAAAATTTATTTTGTTAATGGGAAATGAAATTATTCTATTTTTTTTAAATTGATCTCTCTTAGAAAAAAAATTAAATTATTTGGTTAAAAGTTAAAGTACTTTGCTCAAAATTAAGTTTTTGTTGTTGTTAATAATTCTTCACTTTATTTAAAAAATCATTTCAGTGATTGAAAATTTAACTGATTTTTTAAAAATATGATGCTTTTTTTTGGATTGAAAATTAATTTTGTAACTGAAAATTAATCTATTCAATTTTTGGTTTAGAAATTGATTTTTTCAGTTGAAAATTCATTTATGTGTTTTAAAACTTATGTATTTTATTAAAATTCATTTTTATTAGTAAAAAATACATTTAAAAAAAATTGTTTTTGATTGAACATTAAAATTTTTCGTAGCTGAAATATCAAATAACACATTTTTTGTTGAGAATTCATATTTTTTATTGAAAATTGTACTACTTGGTAAAATATTTTGTCACAAATTCTTTTTTTTATTGCTTTAGTTGCTAATATAACTAATTGATTGAATATTCATGTTTTTTACGTTCGATTGAAAATTGCATTACTTGATTCAACTATTTTGTTACAAATTAATTTTTTTTTGAAGGTACATAATTTTCTTAAAAATTTAATTTAAAAAAAATTGTATTCGTTTTTTATGGTTTAAAATGAATTTTTGTTAATTGAACATTTTTATATTTCTTTTTTGCTTAAAAATTAATTTTTTTTCAGTCTTTGTTGGTAGAAAATTAATCTTTTTGGCGGAAATATCATTTTTTGTTTAAATTTAACTTAGAGCAGGTTGAAAGTGAAACTTCTTTGATAACAATTAATTAATTTGGTTATAAATCATCACTAAAATTAGAAATTCATCTGCTTGGAGAAATTGATTTTTTATGGTTGAAAAATAAACTTTGTGTTTTTACAATTCATAAAATTTCTTGAAAAACCATCTTTTTGTAATTATTTATTGCAGAAATTTCGTTTTTTTTTTTAAATTGAACTACTCGGTTGAAAGTTGGATGGCTTTCTTAAAAATTTATTCTTTTTGTAAATGATTTATTTTTTGGTTATAAATTTAACATTTTTATTCAAAATTCATGTTTTTTGTTTAAAAATTAATTTTTTATTTGAAAATTGATCTATTCTAGTTTTTGGGTCTTGAAAATTAATTTCGTGAATTGAAAATTTCACTCATATGCAGTTTTTCTTTAAAAAATGCTTTCTGTTATTTTTTATTTAAACTATTTGTTTGTAGATTCATGTCTTTTACATTTTATTCAAAATTTATTAATTTTGTTAATTGAAAATTTCACTAGTGCCATTTCTGTTAAAAACGTGATTTTTCTAGTCATGTCTTTTTACTTAAAAAATTGATCTTTTTTGATAGTTAAACAGCTTTGATAAAAATTAATTAGGTTTCCTAATTATTTATCATTATGCTCCATATTTATCTGTTCGGTTGAAAATTAAACTATTTTATTGAAAATTTCTTTTTTTTTTTGGTTGAAAGTTAATTTTATTGATTGAAAATTTAACCATTCCATTTTTGGTGAAATTTAGCTCATCACATCTTTTGATAAGCGTCAAGTGAAGCATTTTAATTCTAAATTTGAACTTTTATTCAATTTGACCGAAAGGCCTTTTTCATACATTTTGTGTGGAGCCCTTTAGAGATCGAGTGAGAAGATGAGCTCAAATTGACAGCAGAAGTTAAAGCAGACAGAGGTCGATAAAAAAGTGTCTAAATTTTATTGACAGTGATAATGAGTCATTCACACGAACAGATGTTCATTTATTCATTTTTATGAATTTTATAACAATATTAGAGAAGGCAATAAATTAATAATGCCATCAGATTGGAATTTACGAATGAAGACCACAGGCCAGAAATGATCTTAAGATAGGGGAAATAGGGTGAATTTCCACAAAAATAGGGAAATATTAGGGGGATCAATTGTTTGAAAAAAAATTTTGTATGTAAAATATTGAATTCAAAATAAAACGAATTTTTAGTAAAATATTTGATTTTCTAAATAAAGAAATTAATTTTTAATGGAAATGATGAATCTTCAACCAATAAAATAAATTTTTAATAAGGTAATTCAAAATTTAAACAAATATAATTAATTTTTTCACTAAAAAGGTTAATTTTGAAACTAACAAGAGTAATTTTCTACTACAAAATATAAATTTTTATGAAAGTACATGAATTTTCAACCAAGAAAGATTTTTCAGTCAAGAAAGAAAAAAATTCAACTAAATTGTGGCGAATTTTAAACCCAGAAAGTTTTTTGACCAAAAATAAAGTTTAACTAAATTGTTGAATTTTCTACGAATTACTCGATTTTTCTACATAACTGTTGACGTTTCAAGTAAAAACCATGAATTTTCTACAAAAAAGTCAAATTTACAACAAAGTGGTTAAATTTTTTACGCAAATAGTTGAATTTTCAACCCAAGATGATATATTTTTAACCAAAAAGATTATAAATCAATTGTACTATAAACCAAATTATACACCAAAAATATAATAGAAGGCGTTTTAATTAAAAGCAATTAACTTTCAACCAAAAAAATGATTTTTCTACCACGCATGAATTAATACAAAAGGACGAATGTTATCTCCAAAGGACAAAATTTGAACAGAACGTTTAAATTTTCAAATCAAAGAAGATTTTGAATTCAAATAAAAATGGTGGAATAAAATTAAAAAAAAAAGAATTTTTAATGATTTTGTTGAATTTTCAACAGAGAAAGATTTTTCAATCCTCAAAGAAAAAATTTGTAACCACGTGGTGGAATTTTTAAGCTAAAAAGACGAATTTTCGTCTCTTGAAAAAAGCGTCTGAAAAAGTTGTAATATAATTTATTTTCTATCAAAAAAATGTTTTAAACTTAAATCAAGAACGATTGAATTTGACTGAAAAGGCGAATTTTTTAAAACAAAATAGTGGAATGCACAACAAAAACAGATTAATTTTTAGCCAAGAAGGTTAATTTTCTACCATAAAGACGAATTTGCAACAAAATTCTTGAGTTTTCAACTTAAAAAGATCAGTTTCAAACTAAAAAATATGAATTTAAACCAGAAATAGAATAGTTTAAATTGTCAGTTAAAAAAAAAAAATTTTCATTTGATCAAAAAAAGAGAAATTTCTACCAAGAGATGAATTTTCCAACTAAAATATCAATTTTTTAAAAAAAGTTGAAGTTTTAACCACGAAACATGTTTCAATTAAGAAAAAATTTATCTACATTTTTAAATTTTTAATGCAAAAATATATTAATTTTCCTCAAAAAAGTTGAAAATTCTGCCGAAATAGTGTAATTTTCAATTCAAAAAGATGAATTTTTAACAAAGTTGTTGAATTTTCAACCAAAAAGCATCACTTTTTTAACAATTTTCTTGAAATTTCATCAAAATAATACAATTTTCAATAAAATAATAAAATCCTGAACTGAAAGGATAAATTCTCAACCAAAAATATAATAGTAGTTTTTGTACTCCGTTTTTCTAAAATCATCTTTTCTAAAACCATTTTTTCTATATAAAAAAATTCCCGGTTCCAAGCCAAGTCATAATTTTTTACGGAAAATCTGTGTCCTAAGGAGAAAGTGATCATTCTTAGCAAAATTACCTGTCTTCACATCAAAAATATAATAATAAAAATAATAATTATTATTATTACTTCTAAAATTTCCCACCCCAAAGAAAACTTCGAACTCAAAATTATATTTCTTTTAGAAAATTCGCTATTCCTGACTTAGAATAGTCTATTCCAAGCGAGAATGATAGCTTTTCTACAAATTCTCTGTTCCAACTTTTTCCTTGTGAGAAAAATCCCGGTAATATCACGATTTTTTCTCGTGAGCAAAATTCCGGTCATATTCCGACTTCCCCCATTTCCCATTCAGGAAGACCTGCATATTAAAGAAGATAATAATGCCATCAGATAAGCATTTACGAGATGTTTGCCGAAATGTTTAAAAAATTCATTAGTAAAAGAGCAATAAAAGAAATGAATAATGATTGTCAAGGAATTAAAAATAAACTCACAGAAAAGATAAAAGGTATAATTTAAAAGATGAGAATAAAATGCGGAAAAGAATAAATTTATGTAAGAGGATGTGAAAGAGAAAAATAGTAACATTGAGAAAAGCTTTTTTTTCAAATATGAAATTGCGTGAGGAGTAGATAACATTTATTTTAATGCCACTGTCTAAGAAGGTGACTGACCCATTTACTAGCTCTCGTCATATATTATCTCTTGATCTGCACGAGTCAGTGTCTCACTGTCCTATAGTCTGAGATTGAACTATTTTTTTTAAAAATGTTTTTTTTTTAATGAAAAATTACTTTTTCAAACGAAAATTTAACTTCTCTATTATTGTTTTGAAATTGACCATTTTTAGTTAAAAATTCGTGTTTTTATGTAGAAAATTAAACTATTTTGGTTGAAAATATAACTATTGTATTAAAAATCCACTTTTATTTACTTAAAACATTTTTTGAAATAAAAATTTAATTGTTTTATTTTTGTTTGAAAATTTATCTTTTTTATTTGAAACTTCATATGTTTTGTGAAAACTTCGTTTTTTTGTTTTTGTTTAAAATTATTGTTTTAAACTGAAAATATAACTTTTCTATTTTTGTTTAGAAATTTATCTATTTTAGTTAAAATTTCGTATTTTGGGTTTCAAAATTAATCTTTTTGGTAGAAAATTGATCTACTTTGGATGAAAATGTAACCATTTGTTCAAAAATTAGTTTTTTATTTATTTAAAACAAATTTCTTGAAATAAGAATTTAATTGTTCTGTTTTTCTTTGAAAAGTTATTTTTCTTTATTTGACAATTTATAGTTTTTGTTCAAAAACCGCGTTATTGGGAAAAAAATTCAACCTAATTTGTGGAAAATTCATTTAGCTTAAAAATTAATATGTTTGTGTTGCGAATTCAACTATTTTGTGCAAAATAAATATTTTTTGGTTATATTCAAATTTTTTGAATCAAAATTAAAATATTCAACTTTTGTGTTGAAAACTCACCTGTTCGGTTAAAAATTTGTCTTTGCTAGTAGAAAATTATTCTATTTGATTAAAAATTCAACGAATATGTTAAAAATTCATTTTTTCCCTAGTTCAAACTAATTGTTTTGCTAAAAATGTATCTTTTTTAGTTGAAATCTTATGTATTTTATTGGAAATGCGACTTTTTTTGGAGAAAATTAATCTATTTGGTTGATTGATTCTTAGTAGAAAAATTTAAAAGATTTTTTTCATAATATTAATTCAAAAAAATCTTTGTTTCAAAATTAATGTTAAAGGTTTAAATACATTTTTTTACTAAAAATGATGAATCAGGAAGATTCATTTTCTCCCACAAAAACAAATCTTCAACTAAATATTTTGATTTTTAACTAAAAAAGACTGTTTTTGTTTTCAAAAAAATAATAAAAAAATTTGCAGCCAAAAATTTTCGTTTTGAGCAAAAAAAATTCTGCGACAACAGAGGAATTTCGAAACTTAAAATATCGAATTTTTATGGCAAAAAGAAAATTCATTTTCTATCAGAAAAAACTAATTTTAAACCAAATAGCTCAGTTATCAACTCAGAGGATTAATATTTTTATTATATCAATAAAAAAAGGTTGAGTTAAACAAAAAATACTCATTTTCATACAAATGATTGAATGCTAAACGAAAACAGATTAATTTACAAATCAAATTAATTTCCAAACAAAAAGATGAATTTTCAACTAAAAAAATTTAAATTTTCAATAGTACACGTTCAAACAAAAATATCAATATTCAAACAAGAAAATTATTGTTCTATCACAAAAGACAATTTTTCAACAAAATACATAAGTATGCAACCAAATAATTGAATTTTCAATTATGAAAACACATTTTCAACCAAGCCAAATATTGAACTTTTAACCAAAAAGATAAATTTTCTACCCAAATGGATATATTTTGGAAAAAAAAGAATAGTTAAATTTTGAATAAAAAAAAACAACCGAATTTTCAATAAAACAGTTAAATTTTCAGCAAAATAGTTAAATTTCCAACCAAGTATGCGCAATAGTTAACTATTGACATGAAGAAATTATTTCTTAATAAAAAAGAAAGACTGTTTAACAAAATAGTAACATTTCCGACCAAATAGTTGCATTTGTAGCCAAAAAATATATAATCCCTACAATAACAGATGGATTTTTAAACTAGCAAGACGAATATTCAAGCAATAATTTTTTTATAGTCAAAAATGAAATAAAACTTGATTCAAAATGTTGAATTTTCATGCCAAAAAGATGAATTTTATATAAAAAGGTTGAATTTTCAATCCAAAAATATGAATTTTCTACCAAATAGTTGAATTTTTTACCAAAAAAGTTCAATTTGTATACCAAAATGACGAATATTTAACGAAGAAGAATGATGTTTAAAAAAAATTGTTGAACTTTTAAAGAAAAACAGTGGACCCTGGATTCAGGCCTCACGGATTTAAACATTTCGAGAATTGAAGCCGCACCGCGGTTATGTTTGAGGTGAG
>NC_046659.1:142114205-142152762 GCF_010883055.1 Belonocnema kinseyi | reverse complement strand
TTGTGACAAAACAGGAGCGTTGCGGTAATGCGCTGTACCCTAATGGAATAACTGCGTAAATGCATCATGACGTTTCGACAATTTACTCGAAGCAAAAGGAACACACGAATAAGCACGATGTCGAGCTCACGTCGAGCAGCAGTGGGGCTCCGATGCTTGAAGTCAACTCAACCTGATGGGATTGATTCACTGATCGGATTATTTCGTACAATAGAATGAGCTTGTCTTTGACCTTGACAACAGCGCTATCTGACATGCAAATATATATCACGAAATAATATCTCGATGTAATTGTATATCGATGATAGTATATCGATGAGTATGATGGTTTCAAAACGAAAAGAACTGTCATTGGAACACAATCGGATCGTATCTTTCTATCTCACATGGTAGAAAGAGAGGTTCGATCGACTTCAGACATCGATGTCCAACTGTAGTGTTTTATAATGTCAAATCATCAAGTGTTGACGTGAGAATAGTGAAAATTGTGTTTTTCGTGGACAGTTAATTTCACATTAATAAAAGTAAGTGATTTTTCGTTAAATCACTTCTTCTTACATCTAGTTATTAAACTAAGTCGTATGCATTATATGCTATAAGGCAGAGTTGCGTGCTTCCTCACATAAAGTGTTGATGTGCGATGTTTTGGTGAAAATAGTCATATGTTTTTGGATATCGCTGTCTTTGAGTGGTTTAATCAAGAGAATCACAGAGTAGCTGTACCGATTATTCAGAGTTCCTTGCTCGGAAAAAATTTGGATTTCGAAAAAAAAACAGTAAAATATAATCAATAATACTAACATATATTTGATTAACTGATAGCCAACGGAAACCCCGATTTAAGAATTTTCATATATTTGAATTAAAACGTACAAACTTTTGTTTAGTAAAAAATATGGGGAATTGAAATACAAAACTTAAAAATAACAATTACAAATTTAAAAAACTGTTAAATTAATTATCAATTCCAAACCTCTGTCAAAATAATATCTTTGTTTTAAGGATTTATATACCAGAGGTTTTCAATCATCGAGGATTAATTACAACTGCACAGGGTTTTCTTTTATGAAATGAAACAAACAGTATTTTAGATAGAAAATTAAAATTTTTTAAATTATCAAATTATTTTAAACACAAAAAGATGTCTTTTCTACCATAAAAAATGTTTTTTTTTACAAAATAATTACATTTTTTAAAACAGTTCAATTTCCAACATAAAAAAGAGCTTTCCAACACAAAAGTATCGTAGTTTATATTTCAAATAAAAAGATGAAATTTATCCTAAAAAAATTTTTTTTAACCAAAAATATGAATCTTCAACAAATAAAGATTTTCCACTCAAGAAATAAATCAAAGTTTATCTAAATTTTTGAACCTTAAAACCGAAAGATGAATTTTCTCTACAAAAATTTAATTTTCAAACAAGAAAAATGACTTTTCAGAAAAAAATTAATTTTCCACGAAACTGATGCATTTTTACCCCCCAAAAAAGTGACATTTTAAACCGAGAAAATGATTTCTTTAGCCAAAAAAGAGAATTTTCAACTAAAAAAGATAAATCCAAAAAAACAAAACAGTTACATATTCAGTTACAAACTTAATTTAAAAAAAGGCTTTTGCACTGAACAGTTGAAATGTAGTTTATCTTTTACATAAGTAGTTAAATTTTCAATTCAAAAGATTAATTTTCAAAAAAAGTAGTTAAACTTTCAACTATAAAGATTAATTTTCAACTAAAAATATAAGCCTTTAAAAAAATGATTTCTTATCAAAGTGATTGAAACAAATTTTTCAAACAAAATAGTTGAATACTCAAGCATAGAAAATCATTTTTAACTAAAAAGTTGCATTTTCATAAAGAAAACGAAATTACTACTAAAAAAGGTAAATTTTAAAATCAAAAAGATAAATTAAAAAAAAATAGTTAAGTTTTCTGTTACGAAATATTTCAGTTGATTTATGAATATGAATTTTTAAGCAAGAAATAAGTTTCTACGACAAAATTGAATTTGCATTAAAAAAAAACTAATTTTTTAAGAAAAAAGAAGACTTTTTACCAAAAATATTGAATTCTCTACCAAATATTTACATTTTTACCCAAGAAAGATGAAATTTGTAGTAAAACGGATGAATTTTTTATTAAAAAAAAATTTGAAAATTGTTGAATTTTCATCTAGAAAAGATTGCAGTTCTATTTTCAACACTAAAATATTAAATTTTAACAAAAAGTAAATTTTCTACGAAATAGTTAAATTTTCAAGAAAACAGCAGAATTTCAACCAAAAAGTCTATCAAAGATACAAACATTTAAAAAATAGTTGAATTTTATGTAAAAAAAATAAGTTTTTACGAGAAAAATGAAATTTTCAATTCATAAAGACGAATTTTTTTTATGAGAAAGGATGAATTTTTCATGAAAAACGACGGCTTTAAAAAAATTAGTTTAATTTTGAACCAAACAGTTGCATTTCTGTCCAAGCAAGATAAAAATTTCTCTTAAGACAGATGAATTTTTAATTATAAATACATTTTTTTAAATAGTTTAATTTTTATCCAGAAAAGATTTCAGACCTCTTTTCAAACCGAAAATTTTAAAATTGAACAAAAAGTACATAATGTACGAAATAGTTAAATTTTTAACCAAAAATAATGACATTTTTATAGCAAATTTAGTATATTTCTTTAAAGCAAATTTTCTAGGAAATAGTTCAATTTTCAACAAAACGGTTGAATTTTTATCAAAAAAAGATTAAACATTTCTACTAGAAAAGATGAAAATTTAAATAAAAAATACGCATTTTCAGAAAAAATAGTTTTCATCCAAAAAAGATAGTTGACTTATCAGCAACAAACTATGATTTTTGAACAAAAGGTTAAAGTTCTACGTATAGAGTGGAATTTTTAGCCCTAGAATTTGTAACCAAAAAGGATGTCTTTTTAAGAAAATTGTTAAATTTTCAACCAAATAATAAAATTTATAACAAAAAAGAAAATCTTCCTGCGAAAATTTATTGCGAATGTACAAAAACCAAATAATACATGAGTGAAGAATCCCCTTCCCCCACCATAACAAAACATAACAAATAGCCTCAACCCCCCCCCCCCCCCCCCCCCCCCCCCCCGAACGGTTTCGTAATTTAATAACGATCCCTTGAGTAACAATTGGTTTGGTCCGATAAAGATGCTAGAGGGTGTTAGGCTTTTCCTAAATTTATTTTGTTCTTTGACTTTTTAAATCTAGACCATAACAAACTCAAAATCTGTTTTTGGGAATTGGACGTAATCAGAATCGAGGAATCGGAATAAGGCAGAACCTAATTTTTTGCCAATGTTCCAATATCTTGACCCTGACCTAGCTGCTCTCTGTCGGTGTACGAAAAAGACTTCGCAAGATACCTGTGCCCCCATAAAAGAATTATTATCCAGATGAGAGATAGCAAAGAAGAAGAAAGTACGTAGTTATCTGTCTGAGTGGAGAGTCGAGGGAGAGCCAAAGCGTAGGACCACACTCAAATGACTCTTTACGACTCGGATTGCCATAATTCATTTTTTTCTCGGGGCAAAATCGAGAGGCGAATGTGGGTCTTGAAAGGAGGATATATGTACAAGTCTCGCGTAATGCTAGTTAACCAATGGATACCAGTCAATGACACAAACTGCCTGCTTCGCCAGAGACAGTAGCAGGCTGTTGCAAGACCCTTCGTCCATAATCTATATTTTGCTCGATTGAACGGCGTGGGCAAACCGCAAAGTTTTTTTTCATTTTGTTTTTTTCATACAAATATTGTGGTAATTACAGTGACTTAATCGTATTAAATTCTCGTGCAAGATACAAATAATCGATGATCGGTTTTATGAGAGGAAGAAATAACTCATAAAAAGGGATTACATGGGATTAGTTTTGATTAACTCTGTATAGAGAATTACTTTGGATTATCAAGGTTACTTTTAAACCGAATTTGTGGAATTTTGAACAAATAGTTAAACTTTTAAACGAATAGTGAAATTTTCGAGACTATGACATTTCACATGAAATGAATCTTCCCGGGACAACTTTTCCTAAATCATCTCTTCACAATAGACAAGCCTTCCCGGGAAATCACTTCTCATTTAAAAAACAAAAACAAAAGATGCTTCGTAGCACCATTGAACACGTCTTCCCAATGCAAGCCTTCCCAAGAAATAATTTCCCACTTCCAATTTCCAACAGAAAGCAGACGCTTCGTGGCACCATTGAACAAGTCTTCCCGGGACATGTCTTCCCAAGAAATCACTTCCACTTCCAGGAAAAAATGAGATACTTCGAAGAACCCTGGAACAGGTCTTCCAAGGACAGGTCTTCTCAGAACCAGTCTTTCCAGGAATATCGTCCCAGGAAATTACTTTCCACATCCAAAAAACAGAAGATGCTTCGCGGAACCATATTGAACAAGTCTTTCCGTAACAAGTCTTCTCAGGAAATCACTTCCCGATTCCAAAAAAAGAGAAGATACTTCGTGGCAGCATTGAAAAAATCTTCCCAGGAGAATTCTTTCCAGCAAATCACTTTCCGTTTGCAAAAAAAATTATGCTTCGTGGCACCATTGAACAAGCATTTTCGAGACATACCTTCCCAAGAAATCACTTCTTCTTCCAGAAAATAAATGAGATACTTCGAAGAGCCCTGGAACAGATCTACCCAGGACAGGTCTTCTCGGGACAAGTGTTCCACGGAAATTACTTTTTACTTCCAAAAAACAGGAAATGTTTCGTGGCACCATTGAAGAAGTCTTCCCGGGGCAAGCCTTCCCAGGAAATCATTTCCCGCTTGCAAAAAAATATGAGATGCTTCAAAGGACTACTGAAAAGGTCTTCTTAGAAAAATTCTTCCGATGAAATCACTTTTAACGTTCAAAAAAATTTGCCCTATTCTCAAGTTCCACTGGACAAGTCTATACTAAGGAAAGTAATTGTCCGGGAAGGTTTGTTCCGGAAAAAAATGTCCAATGGTGCCTCGAAGAATCTCATTTTTTTTTATTTCTCGGATTTCCCGGGAAGGCTTGTTTCAGGAAGCTTGAAGAATTTTTTTTAAAGTGGAAAGTGATTTCCCGGGAAGACTTATCCATTGGTAGTTCACTATGGTAATTGGCCCAATTGTTTCAGAAAAATTAAGATTCTTGCTTGAAAATTCATCTTTTTTAGATAAAAACTAAACTGGTTTGTTTAAAATTCAATGATTTGGTTGAAAATTTATGTATGTCATGTATCTATTTCTTGTTCAAAACATTTTTTTATTTAGTTAAGCATTCAAATATTTCGTTGAGAGTTCATGTTTTTTTTAAACGTGTGTTTTGGCATAAAATTAACTAATTGGTTAAAAGTTAAACCGCCACGTAAAAAATACATTTTTTACTTGGAGATGCATTTGTTTATTTAAAAATTAATCTCTGCAAACAATTCATTTTCTAAATTGAAAATATACCTATTAAATTTTTTGCTGAAAGTTGACCTTTTTAGTTAAAATTTCATTTTTTAATCGGAGATGCATCATTTTTCTTAAAAAAATTTCTTTTTGGTTATTTATTTAACAATTCTATTCAAAAATCGTTGTTTTTTGATAAAATATTAATTTTATTAACTGAAAATTAAACTATTTACGTTCAATATTCATCATTTTAGTTGAAAATTCATCGCTTTGGTTGATAATTTACCTGTCTTGTTGAAAATTAGACGTCTTTGGCAAAAAGTAATTTTTAAATTGAAAATGAACCAATTCCATCATTGGTTAAAAATTTACTTTTGTTAGTTAAAAATTCAAATATTTGGTTCATAATGCATATATTTTTTAAAAAAATTTGTTGATTTTCGTAGAAAATTCATCTTCTTGTTTGTAAATTCAAATACAAACTTGTTTGAAAGTTGAATCACCTTATTAAAAATTGGTTAATAATAATTGAAGATGCATTAATTAAGTTAAAAACCAATCTCTTTGCTTGTAAATTTAACTATTTTTTCAAAAAATCGTTGTTTTTTGGTTGTAAATCCATTTTGAAATAAAAATTGAATTATTCCAGTTGAAGATTCATCATTTAAATTAAAAATTCTTCCACTTTTCCTTTTGTTAAAAGTTTTACTGTTTCGTTGAAAATTCGTTTTTGGGGGTCCAAAATTAATTTTTGAAATTGAAAATGCACCTGTTCCATTTTTTATTTATATTTTGCCATTTTTAATGTAAATTGTAAATATTTGGCGTAAAAAATTATCTTTTTTATGGAAAAATTCTACTGCTTCTTTAAAACTTCATGTATTTTGTTGAAAATTCGTCTTTCAGGGTAGAAATTTAATCTTCTTGATTGAAAATTCATATTTTCAATTGAAAATTTAACTATTTGCTAAAAAGTTGATCAATTTTGTTGAAAATTCAACAAGTTTCTTAAGAAGCAATCCTTTATGGATACAAATTCGCGTGAGTCTAGTTTAGATAGAGTAATTTGTGATTACTTTGTGAAGCTTTTCATCTGGGATGATTGCTAAAGTGATTTATCAGCGATCATTGTCGGAGCGGTGTTACGGAACTAACTTAATGTTTAAAGAAGCAACACGAGAATTCTCATTCTCCTGAACGAAATTTGGTTTGATGGTTTAATAATGATAATGACCTACTCAGAAGAGAATAATAATCTAACGTCTTCACGTTAGAGGTCTGGGGCTCGATCCCTGAGCCAGTAACTCTACAAATTATTCTATTTACCTTCACCGCATATATAGATCTCAAAGTTTGATATATAGGAAATAAGACAATAAATTGTGCTTGTATACTTAGTTTGAGTGACAATTTTGAAAAAAAAATTCGAGTAAAAAATAAATATGTAAAATTATTTTCATTTTTCTTGGTGCTCACTACGTCCACACGAATTGAGATATCGTGTTTAGAATTTAAAATATTAAATAAAAAGCACTAAAAAAATTTGTATACATCAATACGTTTATAATTTCAAAGAAAATTTATTTATAAATTGATTAAATAGGATATTACCACTCGATTTGTAGCACTTAGCAGGTAATGTTTGGTTTGATGCATTTCAGATTTTTTGATTCGCTTATGTTGAAAAACGACAGAAATTTTTGACTAAATCGTGTAAACATTTTAAAAAATCAGTGTAAACAATTACATTTGCACATTCGTTGCAAACAAACAAATAAGTATCTGCACATACTTAACCTGTCATTATTTTTGGAGCATTGTTAAAAATTTCTAGTGGAGAAAAGATGAAGCTTTCAACGTCGATAAAGTAGAGACCAAGCTCGGTTATGAAAATTTTGGTTGATGTTCATCATGGCCAATCGCAATGATATATCGTTTCTAAAACGTCTAATGGCTTAAGGATAGCCGAGTCGACGTAATGAGCACAACAAAAATTTTACACATTTATTTTTTATTCGGATAATTTTTTAAACATTTATTATTTAAATTAAATATATAAACGCAATTTATTGTCTCATTTTTTATATTCTAAACTTTGAGAGCGATACATCATTGTCTTTGGACATGGTGAACATCAAACAAAATGTTCATAACCGATGACTGGTTTGGTCACGTGGTCACTGTAGAACATGCCCTTAAGGCCATGTGATGAGTGACTCACGTGACCAGATTCCTACCTTATCGCCACTTTTTTATTTCCCAACTTATTTTCACACGAAGAGCCACATCGAGTTAAAAATGTGGGATAATAAAAAAGAAGCACTAAGAATGGTGGGTCTGGTCCTAAATATGTATAATTACGAAAAAAGTTTTTTGTTGTAAATAACTTTTTTTGCTTTTTTTTATAATTATTAAAATTTAAGACCAGACCCACCTTTTTTAGTGCTTCTTATTTATTATTCCAAATTTTCAACTCGATGTGGCGCTTCGTGTGAAAATAAGTTGGAAAATAAAAAAAGTGGTGTTAAGGTAGGAATCTGGTCACGTCACCCACTCGTCACATGGCCTTAAGGGATAGTTACTACCATCGGAACCAACGTTCCCAAGACGTCCGCCTACTAAATCCTTTTTTTAAATCGACTATTTACAGAATTCGCGGCGAGACCGTTTGCCATACCTCTGGATTAAGTTGTTGCCAGCTAGGGTATAATTTTGACAGCGTCGACTGACCATCAACGCCATTATTTGGGTCATTAGTGCTGCTACTCGAGAGTTAATTCACTTCTTCAGAAAGAGCTTAAGGGATTAGCGTCTGGATCGTCTTGCGTGGTCCACCTTAGGAAAACACTAGCCCAAACTGATTATTAAATCAAGATAAATTTCGCATTTGTCGATCAGGTCATTTTGGAAGTCTGTTTTTCGATACTTTGATATTCGAAGATAACAGTCTGAGAAGCCAAATTAATCTCCACCTACATGCTTTAAATATCTCGTCTCTTCGAGATTTGGACGCAATTTTTTTTCTTCGTATTTTGGGTGTATAATGAATGTGGTATTGATCATATGTAAAGGATGAGATATTCAAAAAAAGTTCAAAGAAGTGATGAAGAAAAAAAAGCAAAGAGGAAAGTTGACGCATTCTGCACCTAAAATTATTTTATTTAAAAAAATAAAATAAAATAACGATTAATTTTATAGTAAAAGAGATAAACATTGAAGAGCTGAGGTTTCAAGCTGAAAAGTCAATTTTCAATCAAGAAAGATATTTTTTCAACAAGGTATTTGAATTTTCAATAAAGAAACAAAAATTCATTTTAGATCGAACATTTGCAAACCAAGTAGTTAAATTTTCAGCCAAATGGTCGAATCTTCAGAATAAAAAAGAATTAACTTCAATCACAAACGATTGTATTTTTAACCAAGTTGTCCAAACTTGAATCTCCAAAGAATTAATTTTGTACCCAAAAAGGAGTTGAATTTTCGAAAAAAAAACGATGATTTTTTATCAAAATAGTTGAATTTCTATCCACAATAAAATTAATCAGCAAAACAGTTTAGTATAAAACTAAATATTTAAACTTTTAAGCAAAAGGCACTAATTTTCAACTCAAGAGTTACATTTTTAACAAACTAGTTAAATTTTCAATCTAGAAGATTAATTCTTTGCTAAAAAATACGAATAAACAACAAAATATATAAATGTTAACTAAAATTATAAAATTTTATTCAGTAACGGAATACCTAAATCTTCAATATTCAACCAAGTCGTTTAATGTACATTAATAGTTGAATTTTCAACTAAAATCGATCAATATTTAACCAATAATGAAAGAGTTCAATTTTCAGTTTACAAAAATGAATTTCAAAGAAAGAAAATTAAACTCTTAGCAAAATAGTTCAATTTGCAATAAATAAATGAATTTTTAACAAAGTACACAACTTTCAACTGAGTCTTTTATTTTTCAACCAAAACATATGAATTCTTAATGAAAAATTTAATAGTCCAATTTTAAACTAAAAACGATCAATTTTTAACCAATGATAGAATAGTTAAATGTTTAAGAAAAAAATGAATTTACAACAAAATAGTTCAAATTCCAATCAAAAAAAGAACTTTTAAGAAATTATATTAGCTTTTAACCAAGTAGTTAAATCGTCAAGCTGAAAAATCAAATATTTATAAATAGTTTGAATTTTAAACCGGAAAAGATAAATTTTTAAGAAGAAAGTTAATTTTAAAAGAAATAGTTGCATTTACAACCACGTAAATAAATTTTCAAGAAATAGTTAAATTTTTGAAAAAATGGATTTTCAGCCAAGGAAGAGTTTTAACTTATAAAAGAAAAAGAAAAACAATATTCTTAAATTTTAACCAGAAAATATTAATTTTCAACGAAAAAGTTTCTTCTCAACCAATTAGTTGAGTTTTAAAATTAAAACGTTCATTTTTCTACCAACAACGAAATAGCTGGATTTACAGCTTGAAGAAGTAATTTTTAAAACAAGCAATGGATTTTTAACAAAATAGTAGAATTTTTAGCTATATAGATGGATTAACCATTACAAATGATAAATTTCCTACCAAAAATAGAGTAATTATATTGTCAGTTAGGAAATTAAAAAAAAACTAAGTTTTAACAAACAAATACTATTTTTAACCAAAGAGATGTATTTTGAACTGAAATTATGAATCTTCAACAAAAAAAATATTTAAAAAAAACAGTCCACAATTCAATCTAGAAGTTGAATTTAAAATCAATAAAGATAAATTTAAAAAAAATGTAATAATTGATATTGGAACAAAAGAGAATTTGAATTTTTAATGAAAAACATTTGAGTTCTCTAACCAAAAGCGAATTTTCAAACAAGAAAGATTTTCCAGTTACGAGGGAAAAAAATGTCCACCAAATTATTGAAATTTTAAATAAAAATTAAATGCTTAAATTATTAGGTCAAAAAATTTATTTGTGACCAAAAACGCGAATTTTCAATAAAACAGTTGCATTTTCAACCAAACTCATGTATCAAGTGGTTGAATTTTGAACTAAAAGCGATCAATTTTCGGCCAAAAATAGAATAGTTAAATTTTCATTGTTCAACTAAAAAATATCAATTTTCAAGAAAAAATGATTTATTTTAGACCAATAAGGACAAATTGATCTAATCATTAACGCCCATTCGCGGAATCAGTAATTTGGAATAATCTAAACGTTATCTGTCATTGATTAAATCAGTAATTTTGAATAATGTAATCAGTAAATATCACTCATTAAATCAGCGATTTTGAATTATATAACAATAACTTCCACAAATTAAATCAGTAATTTTGATTGATCTGTTCCGTAACTTTCATTGTGTCCAACAGTAAATTGTGGTTTATTTCAATCATTTACGAAAATGTATGAATTAATTAAAAAACTTTATTTAGAAATAATGTTACAATTGTATTATAGAAGACAAATTCGTTACTTCGATCCACTGAAAACCAGACATTTCAAGTGAGTGTTTAATCAGTACAAATGAATGATTTTTCAGTTAATCCATGCTTGTGTGATTTATCAGTTAAGACAACTGTTTTGCTTGTAGAAATTACTTATTTTTCAGTCAAAGCCTGCTTGATTGATTCATACATTAAGACGACTGTTTTGTATGTAGAAATTACTGATTTTAAAATAAAACCATGTCTGAATTATTTTTCAGTCAAATCACAGTTGACTGATTTTTTAATCGAAGCATTCTTGACTGATTAATTTGTTTAGATGTCTGTTTCATCAGTAGAAATTACTGATTTTAACTTAATCCATGACTAACTGATTTATCTGTTAAGACGAATTTTTTCAGTAGAAATAAATGATAGTTCAGTCAAACCATACTTGTCTGATTCATCTGTTGAGATATCTATTTTACCAGTAGAAATTACTGATTCTCCAGTCAAGCCATGCTTGACTGATTTTTGAGCAAAATTATGCTTAACTGATTCATTTTTTAAGATGTATGTTTTATCAGTAGAAACTACTGATGTGTCAGTCAAATCATGCTTGATTGATTTATCTGTTAAGACGACTGTTTTGGCAGTAGAAATGACTGATTGTTCACTAAAACCATGCTTGTCTGATTCCTCTGTTAAGACGACTTTTTTTCCAGTAGAAACTACTGATTTTTAAGTCAAACCATGTTTAACTCATTTTTTAATTAAAGCATGATTGACTGATTCATTTGTGAATACGACTGGTTTGTCCATAGATATTACTGATTTTACAGTGAATCTATGCTTGAATAATTTAATCAGTAAAAGTTTGACTGATTGAAATTTTAGAGTGTAAACCATTAAAATTCTATAGTCTCAGGGTTCACACGAATTTGCAAGCATTCCCAGACAAAGTTTAAACAAGGTTAGCGATAAGGGCGAGACGCGTCGCTAATTACTATTCATTTCTGAGAAATTGCTCGTGATTGCGTCTCCAACTCATTTGCGATTACAGGTCTCAATTAAAGCTATTCATTACTAGCGCAAGGACTTGAATTATTTTTACATTAGTAACTATTATAGTAGTATGTGCATTACGTTTTATTTACGGAACTCATTCTCATCAATTTCCGGCTAAATCTAGATTTCCGGCTAGATTATTTATAGGTTCTATGAATATAGACACTGTAACGATAATTAACACAGTACACTCATACATTTTATACTGTCTACATATTAATTATACTAAGAGGCATGAATATCAAGATTCCTATTTTAGTGTGTAATTTATTTTGAAAAAGCTATAAGGGAGTATTCATATATTACGTAAGATTATTTTCAACCTTCTTCAAGCGTTTATACTGCTTGAATAGTTTCCAAATGGAATGCATAATATTGCGCATTATACTCGCCTGAGTACTCGCGCACTGCGGCTCTTCCAAGGCGAGAGTCGCAACCGGGTTACTAAAACTTGGTTCAGGTGTACTATTTTAAAGTAACAAATTTAAAACTTTTTTCGATATGATGACGATTACTAAATAATATTGATAATAATATGATATAAAATTTCCAAACAACTCTTTTTTTAAACGATTTTAAACACTTAAATTCGAGTATAATTTTATCAGTTTCTTTCTAATTTTATACCAACATAATTTTTATAAGATTGATTATTTTATAGGATTTTACCAAATATTAGGAAAAATTCTAGTTTTTTAGGTCTTTTAGAAGTTTGGGAGAATTCAAGAAATATTTTATAATTTTTTAGAAATGCTTCCAAGGTTTAAAATATTTATAATCTATTTAAAACGTGTTAAATTCCTAAATATATTTGTAAATTACTTACATTTTTCTTAAAATGTTGAGAATTATTTAAAATGTAAAGAAATTGCTTTATAATCTTCTAAATTTTCCCAGACATGTTAAGAAAATTTGATTGTACTCTTAAAACATTTCGAAATTAATTTGAAGCTGCTAAAGTTTATTTTTGAACTCTTTAAAAATATACATTTCTAAAAATCTCTTAAAGTTTAAAATTATTTTTTCGTCTCTCAATTATACTAATTATTACGAAATTCTTTTAAAATATTTAAAACTTTCAATTATTTTTGAATCATTTCAAAACCAAAAGAGATAAACTTTCAACCAATTCAGATTTTTCAGCCAAGGAAGAAAAAAATATTAACAATTTTTAATAAATTTTTAACAAAAAGTTCATTTTTAGTTAAATAGTTGAATTATCAAGAAACATTTTTTTTCTACGAAACAGTTTAATTTTCAAACCAAGAAAATGAGTTTGTAACAAAGACGAACAAAGACAAAATTTTACGTCAAAAATACGAATTTTCTACAAAACAGTTGTATTTTCTACCGAATTATTTAAAATTCAATTCAAAAGACGAATTTTCCACAAAACAGTTGATATTTAAACCGCAAATGTTAATTCTCAACAAAATGAGTTAGTTCTGTACCAAATAGTTAAATTATCTTACAAAATATATTGTTTCATCCACAAACATGAATTTGCAATCCAAAACGATATTTTTTATACAAAGCAGTTGCATTTTTAACCCAAAAAGAGGAATTTTAAAGAACACATAAAAAAGTTCATATTTATCTAAATTTTTTTATTTTCTACCAAATTTTTTTATTTCTCACTCAAAAAGACAAATTTTTTATAAAACAGTTGAATTTTCAACCCGAAATTATTAATTTTCCACAAAGAAGTTAATTTTTACCAACTAGTTTAATTTTTAACTGCACTTATATATATTTTAATTCAAAAATATGAATTTTCGAGCCAAAAAGACAATTTTTCTGCGAAACAGTTGAATTTTCAACCCAAAAACATGGATTTTGAACAAGAAATAAAAAAAGTTAATATTGAAGCAAATAATTTCTGTTTCTACCAAAATGGTTTGTTTTCAACCCAGATAGATGAATTTTATACAAAACAGGTGAATCTTAAACCCAAAAATATCAATTTTTTGATAAATAAGTCATTCCCAACCAAATAGATGAATAATAATAAATAAATAGTAATAAATCTTGAACAAGTAAAATGAATTTTCATTTAAATACATGGATTTTTAACCAAATCAATAAATTTGCAACTGCAAAAGATTAATTTTCAACCAAAAATAGAGTAGGTAAATTTTCTGGTAAAAAAGTAATCTTGAACCCAAAAAGAAAAGAGTCTTCAACAAAATAGTACAATCTTTAACAATAAAATGAATTTGTAAGAAAGTAAATAGTTCAACTTCTAATCAAGAAGGTGAATTTTCTACCAGAACAAGATTTTAAATTAAAAGCAAATCAGACGACTTCAAACAAAAATAAGGATCGTCAACAGGGTAGTTGAATTTTTAAACCAAAAATTATTTTTATATCCCAAGAGATGAATTTTTAACAAAGTAGATGAATTATAAACAAAATAGTTAAATTTTGTACCAAACAGTTGATTTTTTAAACAAAATTTATTAAACCTTAACTAAAAGTAGTACAATTTTGAACTAGGCAGTTGAATTTTTAGACAAAACAAAATTTATTTTTATAGGACGCAGTTGAATTTTTAACAAAGTAGCTTAAATTTCAATAAATGAATGAATTTTTGACAAATTAGTTTAGCTTTGAAACAAGTAGTTCAATTTTAATCCAAAAAAGATGAATTCTGCATAACAAATTTTGTAGTTAAATTTTCAACTAATAAAGTCAATTTCCAACTAATAATGGAATTGTTAAATTTTCAGGGAAAAAAATTAATCAATTACAAAAAAATTAAATTCCAGCAAAATAGTTCTACTTTGAACCAATGAATGAATTTTTGACAAATTAGTTAAATTTTCTACTAAAAGCGATCAATTTTAACCGATAATAGAATAGTTCAATTTTCCAGAAAACAATGAATTTTCAACAAAATAGTTCAAACTTCAAACAATAAATGACTTGTAAAAAGAATTTTCATCAAAATACATGGATTTTCAACCCAATAGTTGAGTTTTCAACCAAAACATAATTAATCGGCAACCAAACAATTAAATTTAAAACCAAATATTTGAAATTTTAAGCAAAAGGGGCGAATTTTCAATTAAATAGCTATATTTTTAACCAAATAGTTGCATTTTCAACCAAAGGGTAGAACTTTTAAATCCAAAAGGTTGAACTTCAAATAAAAAAAGTTGCATTTTTTACAAAATAGTTGAATCTTTAAACAAAAAAGATGAACTCTTAAGGAAAAATTCAATAGTTAAATTTTTAACTAGTAACGACCAGTTTTCAACCAATGATAGAATAGTTAAATTTTCAAAAAAGGAATTAATTTTTCAGAAAAATATTTATTTTCAACAAAATAGTTCAAATTTTAACCAATGAAGTAATTTTTGACAAATTAATTTAAGTTTGAGCCAAGTACTTGAATTTTTAATCAAATAACATGAATTCTTAGTAAAACATTTATTAGCTGAATTTGCAACTATAAGAACGACCAATTCTTAATCAATAATAGAATAGCTAAATTTTGGAGAAAAAATGAATTTTCAACAAAATAGTTCAAATATCAACCACTGAATGAATTTTTGACAAATTATTTCAATTTTTGACCAAGTAATTACATTTTCAAGCAGAAAAGTTGAATTCTCAATAATAAATGTATTAGTTAAATTTTCAACTAAAAACGATAAATTTTTAACCAATAATAGAATAGGTAAATTTTCCAGAAAAAAATGAATTTTTAACAAAATAATTCAAACTTCAACTAATGAATGACTTATAAAAAGAATATTCATCAAAGTATTAAAATTTGTACCCAATCAAATTTCTAACAAAAGAGCCGACTTATAAAAAACCTAGTTAAATTTTTAACCAAATAGTTAAATTTTCTAATAACTCTGATTTACCTTCAACCAAAATCAGTACAATTTTGAACCAAACATTTGAATTTTTAAACAAAAAAAATTGATTTTTTTAGAACGCAGTTGCATTTTCAAGAACGGAATTCATTTGGAAAAAATTATTTATATTTTTTCTAAATTTACGGACCTTCACAAAGAGGATTGAGATAACCTGAACAGGGAAAAAAATTTTTTTAAGGAGAAAAGGGAGAAATAGGGGAAATAATGTGAATCTGAGTTCTTGTGTGTCGAAAATGACATTCGCGACATTTCTAATCGATTTGAACTGTTAGCGATTTAAGCACACCGATGGACATGAACGTCACTGGCCATTGACCGACCTTCGAGGTTGAACTGTGCCTACGTGCAGATGATACAATTTTTTTTAATCTTCCTCAGTTGTCTTTTTTCTTCTTTCACTTACGCTTGGCCACATGAGTAATCTCGTTTTATTTCCCTTGTCATCGTTTTACTCTCTTCACGATTTTTCTTCCAAGACTCACACTCTAGTTCCGTCAAGAACACGAATTTCATTTATTTTAAACTATTTTTCTTTTTCTTCATCAGTACAAATTTTAAGTTTAAAACGATTACTTTGGAGGAATAATTTTTAAGAACGAGAAAAAATTGCACTGAGCCTGGATTTGAACCCGGACCGCCACTATACATGAGCGGAGCGTTGACAAATTATGCCACTGAGACTTGAGCAGATCTTTTCTTGTTTTTTTTTTTTGTTACCTTTTGTTGCTTCTTTTATATTATTCTTCAGGAAAAAATTATAATAATTTTACTTGAAAAAAATTTTATATTTGCAGGGCTCATGATCCATCCCCTTTTTTCGTAACACCACTCTTTCCCCTAAATGAAAAAAGAAAACCATAAAACACCTTAATTTTATTTGGTGATACCAATTTAAACTATTTTCTAAATGATTTATTTTCTGATTTTGAACAGAGAACCTAAAAACGAACGATAAATTAATTATGTTGCTGTAAATAAAAAATTTAATTTAAAATGCTTTAAATTCCTGAAACTCCAGTTAACAAAATTGCATTTTCAACAAAATAGATATTTTTTTAATCCAATAATTGAGTTTTACACCAAAATTATGAATTTTTAACCAAGAAGATGAATTTTCTACAAAAATAGAAGAATTTTTTAACAAATAAAGTTAAGTTTCAAGCAAAAAGTTAAAAATTCATTTTTTTGTGTGGAAAAATAAACTTCTTTGTTTTAAATTCATCATTTTTGTTGAAAATTCAAATGCTTTCTTAAAATCGCATCTTTTTTGTTTCAAAATTCAACTATTTTTGTAGAAGATCCTTTATCTTAGTTAAAATTGTAACTAAACAATTATGTGAAAGATTGTTTTTTTGTTGCTAAAAATTATTTTTTAAACTTACTGTTTAGCTATTCTATTTTCAGTTCATAATTTATCTTTTGTAAATAAAAATTAAATTACGCGCTTGAAAATTTATATTTTGGTTGACAATTGATATAGTTTAGTTCAAAATTAAAATATTTGGTTGAAATATAAATTTGTTAAAATTTTTTTTTCATGTTAGAATTAAACTCTTCCATTTTTTAATTGTAAATTAACCTTTTCAGGTAGAAACGCAACTACTTGGTGGAAAATTCATGTAGTTCCTAAAGATTTTTTTGTAGAAAATTGATCCTCCGGTTTAAAAACTCATTGTTTTAATTGAAAATTGAAATATTCCATTTTTGATTGTATATTTATCTTTTGTAATTCAATGTGCAACTATTTGCCTTAAAATGAATATATTTTGTTATAAACTTATCTTTTTGGTAGAAAATTAATCTAATTAGTTGAAAACTGAACTAATTTCTTTTCAAAAATCGTTTTGGGGGCGGGGGGGTATGGACTTTTTACCTAAAATTCTCTTTGGATCTTTTTGGATAAAAATTGAACTATTTTGGTAAAAATACTTTTTATTTGGCAAAAAATGATTTTTTACTTTACAATGCAATTATTCCATTTTTGGTTCAAGTTTGAACTACTATGTTAAGCATTCATTTTTTAGTTAGAAATCATTTCGTTGCAAAATTATTATTTTTTTGAAAATGTTTCTTTTTTGGTATAAATTAAATTTTTTTAAATTGCAAAAGTTTAAAAATTTATTTGTTTTATATGAAAATTCAACTATTTGGTCGAAAGTTGATCCTTTTTATCAAAAATTCATTGATTTTTTCTTGTAGAAAATTAATTCGCGATGAAAATGAAACTACTTCGGTATAAAATGCAAAATATTTTTATTGATGATCTTTTTTTGTTATCAACTCACGTATTTTGTTTAAAAAATGGTCTTTTTTGCTGAAAATTCAATTATTTGGATGAAAATTCATCTCTTTTTCGGTAAAAAATATTTTTTTTTGTTGAAAATCCATATTTTTTCTTGATTTTTTTGGTCTTTTTCGTTAGATTGTATATTCAAATATTTTTTAGAAATTTCTCTTTTTTTAATTTTACTGTTTTTTATTTGAAATTAAAATCGGATTTGCTTGAAATATCAACTTTTACATTTTACGTGAATAATTAATCTTTTGTGGTTAGAAATTAATCTACATTTTAGAAAACTTAACAATTTTGTTAAAAGTGGATAGTGGTAAAGAATAATAATTTGTTTAAACGATTATTTTGATAAATTAAATTAAATATTGACAGAAATTTCTAGAATGTTTCCCAGAAAATACTATTAAAAATAATAATAAATTGTTCAAACAATTATGTTTGTTAAAATTAATTAAGTATTGCCTCACTCGAATTTAATATTGGACAAAAAGTTGAAAATAAAATAAAAAAAACTACGAGTTTCTATCCATATTTTAAGAGAAATAATTAAGAAAATTAAATTTCAACTAAAAATAAAGATGAATTTTCAAACAAATAATTAAATTTTTAACCAATAAAATGAATATTTACCAAATTCGTTCAACCAAGTAGTACAATATTCAAAAAAGAAATAAATTTTTTACATAAAAAGGTGAACTCTCCATGAAACAGTTAATAGTTGATTAATAATAGTATATATAACTATAATAATACTATGACAGAAATAATGGTTTGAAAATATAATTAAATTTGAGACCAAGGACATAAATGAGAATTTTTAATAAAATAATTCAATTTCCAACAAAATATGTAGTTAAATTTGTAACCAAATGGTTGAATTTAAAACCTATAAACATGAATTCTCGACCAGAAATACGAAAATTGAACAAAAAAAATTCTAAAAATAAAGAAAATCTTCCAACAAAAAGGTTAGTTTTCAATCAAATAGTTAAATTTTGAACCAAAAGCAAACAATTTTCAAACAAAATTGGAATAGTTAAATTTACAATTCTAGAAATTGATTTTCAATAAAAAAAGTAAACGAACTTTCAACGAAATTGTCAAATTTTCAACCAAAGTGATAAATATTTAACTGACAAAATGAATTTTCAACCACGTAGTTCAGCTTTCAATAAAGAAGTTGCATTTTTCAAACATCGAAAAGGCGAATTTTCAAAAAATAAATATTATTCAGTCAAGAAAGAGGTGAACATTTTCAGTTAAAAAATAGTAAAAAAAAATTTTGCGGCCAAAGGGTTTAATTTTCAACTAAATAGTCGAATTTTTAACTAAAAGCAATCAATTTTCTACCAAAAATAGAAAAGATAATTTACGGTTCAAAAAATTTATTTTTATCCATACAGAGAAAGGAATTTTCAACATAGTTGTTAAATTTGCAACCAAAGAGATGGGCCTTCAACCAATAAAAGAAATTCTCAAAGTATTTAAATTCATAACCAAAGTCTTCAATATTTAACCAAGTAATAAAATTTTCAAGAAAATGATTTAATTTTTAACCAAATTGTTGAATTCACGACCTATAAACACGAATTCTCAACCAAAAATACAAATATTAGACAAAAAATTTCTACCAAAAAAGATTGATTAAAAAAAAGGAATTTTGAACAAAATTAATAAATTTTTATTCAAAGAGATGGACATTAAACTAATAAAATGAATTCTTAAGAAAGTAGATCCACTCCTAGCCAAGAAGTTGAATTTTTTAAATCGCTAAAATCGTGTTAAAATCGCCTAAGTGTTATAAACTAATATTAGTTAAAGATGTCTCAATGTTATACATTAAACAACAGAATTTTTTATAAACAAATTATTTATCTCATGATTTTTTAAACAAATGTAATAAACAAATGCATTATTCGAGCATTTGTCAGAAAAAAGTTCGGTTTTTTAAATGCCAGTCTTTTCAAATGGAAACGTGTTGGAAATTTCAGCAAAATTCATAATAAGTTGATAAATTTTATTATTACTTTAAATAAATTTGATGAACGAATGCATTAATCAGGCATTTATCGACAGAAAAATTCGTTTTTTTCTATGTCAACAGTTTTATTAGGATATCGAAAAAAATCAATTTTCCATCAGCAGATGCTCGAATAATGCATTTGTTTATTAAATTTGTTTTAAAAAAATATAAAATTGATCAAACAATTATGAATTTCGCTGAAATCATCATGAACTTCCCAATTAAAAAGACTGAAATTGAAAGAAAAACAAACGAATTTGTCCGTCCACAGGTGCCCGAATGCAGTTGTTTATTAAAATTGTTTCAAAAATTATAAGATTAATCAAAAAATCATGAATTTTGCTAAAATTATAATAAACTTCGAAATTGAAAATAATGAAGCTAGAAAAAAACTAATATTTCTGACGAAAAATGTCTGGTTACTACCTTTGTGCATTACATTTGTTTATAATATGAACAATTATAATCAGAAGAGAAATTTTTTCACGTAATATTGTTTCGATTCCAATTTCTTGCAACATAACTTGAAAAAACGTGTATTTATGGAAAATCGTTCAAAAAAATTTTTTAACAAATAATTTGTTGATAAAAAATTGCTTTTGTATATTGTCTAATATTTAAATATCTTTAACCAAAGCTATTTTGTGCAACTTGAGCCGTTTCAACTATTTTTCTGTTATTGACGAGCACCGGGAACGTCAAATAGAGAAAAGGTAATTTTTTCGTCATACCTGTTTATTTATAAAAAATTTGGTAAATTTTGGTTTTATAAAAAAAGTCATGAGGATAAATTGATCGCCTGATCAAATACTATGAATATCCGTATAGACAATTTTTTAATTATGAAAAAAGTGGTCTCAAAAATTTTCAAAATACGCTCACTTTTTGAATTTCCACCCAAAATGGCTGGCTAACGAACGTGACCTTTATTTTAGAACACTAAAAGAGACTAAAGACACTAAAAAGACACTAAAGGCCAATCCAATCTGTCAATTTTTTCGAAAGTTATCGTGCTCGCAAACTAAAAATCTACACACACACACACACACACACACACAGAGGAGACACATTCGTAAAAACCTGTTTTCGGATTCAGGGGGTCTCAAAACGTGGACATTTGACAAAAGCGGGTGGGGGGGGGGGGGGGGGGGGGGGGTCGAATTTTACACAAATCTAATACCTGCTCTTGATGAGAATGTAAAAAGCTTTTTTAGACAAGAAAATGGGTTACATTTTTAGTTGAAAAAATTAATTTCAATAAATACCAATGGTCGATGATGGGACTCTTTTTAGAAAAAATGTCTTGTTTTTTTAATTTTTGATTCAGAAATGCTGTTAATAAGAGTTGCTCTAGGAACGTCTGATCATCGGACGTGTCTCTGATTGGTTGTTTAATCAACAATTGTGAATTCATAAGGAAATTTATCAATGTTTTGATATTACTCTTCTTAGAAAAAAAATCTTGTTTTTTTAGTTACTGATTTAGAAATGCTGTTAATAAACATTGCTCTGAACATCTGTTTTTGCTTGAACATTTGTTCTTAAGATATGTCTCTGCTTTCTTCTTTATTCAACAATTGTTAATTGATGAGGAGATTTATTAATGTTTTTGCATCAGATATACCAAACTTCGATGATGGGACTCTTTCAGAAAATTTTTTTTGTTTTTTGATTCCTGAACCGTAGTTATTGCTCTATTTAGAAATGCTGGTAATAAAAATTGTTTGAGAAAAGTCTGTTCTTCAGAAGTGTCTCTGATTGCTTGTTTATTCAACAATTGTTAATTTATGAGGAGATTTACCAATGTTTCTGCATTACGCATACCATAGGTCGATGATGGGACTCTTTTCAGAAAAATATTCTTGTTTTTTTTTTTAATTACTGATTTAGAAATGCTGTTAATAAAAATTTCTCTAGGAACGCCTGTTCTTCAGATGTGTTTCTGTTTGTTTCTTTATTCAACAGTTGTTAATGCATGAGGAGATTTATTATTATTTTTGTATTAGAAATACCACAAGTCGATGATGGGACTCTTTTCAGAATTTTGTTTTCTTTTTTAATTACTGAACCGTTGCGATCTCTGTATTTAGAAATGCTGTTAATAAAAATTGTTTTAGGAATGTCTGTTCTTCAGAAGTGTCTCTAATTGATTGCTCATTCAATTATTATGAATTTGTAAGGAGATTTATCAATGTTTTTGCATTAGACATACCAAAATTCAATGATAAGATTCTTTCGGAAAATAATTCTATTTTTTTTTACTGATTTAGAAAGGCCGTTAATAAAAATTGCTCTAGGAACGTCTGTTTGTCAGACGTGTCTCTGATTGCTTGTTTAATAAACAATTCACGAAGAGATTTATCAATGTTTTTGCATGAGACATACTGGAAGTCGATGATGGGACTTTATTCAGAAAACCAGTTTGTTTTTTAATTACTGAACCGAAACGATCCCTCTAAGAGCTTGTTTATTAATAAATTCTAAATTTGCTAGAAGATTTATCAATGTTTTTGTATTAGACATACCATAAGTCGATGATGGGATTCTTTTCAGAAAAACTTCTTGTTTTTTACATTACTGATTTAGAAATGCTGTTAATACAGTTTTCTCTAGGAACGTCTGTTCTTCAGATATGTCTCTGGTTGCTTCTTTATTAAAAAATTGTTAATTCATGAGGAGATTTATCAATGTTTTTGCATTAGAAATACCATAAGTCGATAATGGGACTCTCTTTAGAATAAATTTATTGTTTTTAAGTTATTGAATCGATATACCAAAGATTGTCTATTTAGAAATGCTGTTAATAATTGTTTGAGAAACATCTGTTGAGAAGTGGTTCTAAGTGCGTCTTTATTCAACAATTGTAAATTCAGGCAGAGATTTATCAATGTTTTTGCATTGGACATACCATAAGTCGATAATGGGACTCTATTAAAAAAATTGGTTTGTTTTTTAATTAGTGAACCGTTGCAATCATTGTATTTTGAAATGATGTTAATAAAAATTGCTCTAGCAACGTCTGTTCTGCAGATTTGTCTCTGATTGCTTGTTCATTCAACAATGTTTAATTCATGAGAAGATTTATCAATGTTAAATTCATAAGGAGATTTATCAAAGTTTTTGCATTAGACACACCATAAGTCGATGATGGGACTCTTCAGAAAAAATTGGTTGTTTTTTAATTAGTGGACCGTTGCAATCATTGTATTTTGAAATGATGTTAATAAAAATTTTCTTAAGAAAATCTGTTCTTCAGACGTTTCTCTGAGTGCACTTGTTTATTCATTAAGTCCAAATTTGCGAGAAGATTCATCAATGTTTTTACATTGGATATACCAAAGGTTGTCTATTTAGAAATCCTGTCTCTGATTGCTTGTTTATTCAACAATTGTTAATTTATGAGGAGATTTACCAATGTTTCTGCATTACGCATACCATAGGTCGATGATGGGACACTCTTCAGAAAAAATTTGTTGTTTTTAAGTTATCGAACCTTTGCGATCTCTGTATTTAGAAATGCTGTTAATAAAAATTATTGTAGGCACGTTTGTTAATCAGACGTTATTTCTGGGTGATTGCTTGTTCATAAATTCTAAATTTGCGAGAAGATTCATTAAAATTTTTACATTGGATATACCAAAGGTTGGTGTTGGGAGTTTTTTCGGAAAAATTTCCTTTTTTTTGTTAGAATTGAACTATACTGTACCACGACGTGATACCTCTATTTAGAAATTATTTTAATAATTGTTTTAGGAACATCTTTTGAGACGCGTCACTGATTGCTTGTTCATCTTTTCAATATTTCAATGTTTTTGCATTAGATGTACCAAAGGTCGATGATGGGACTCTTTTAAAACAAATGTCTTGTTTTTTAATTACTGAACCGTTGCAATCCCTGCATTTAGAAATGCTGTTAATAAAAATTGTCTTAGGAACATCTGTTCTTCAGAAGCTTCTCTGAGTGCCTGCGTTTCTTCAAAAATTCTAAATTTGCAAGAATATTTATCAATGTTTTTGCATGGGATATACTGAAGGTCGATGACGGGACTTTCTTTTTGAATCGAGGGAGTCATTGTGTGATGCTGAGGTTGTTCGTCGATCAAGTTTTTGCCGAGTATTGGCTGCATCATCTTTTATTTTTCATCGTCAATTCTTTTTGATTTGTCATCATCGATTCTTTCCGATCTGGTGCAAAAGGCACTGCAGCAGTACTGAACTGACATTCCGTTGAAAAGTACGACGTGCAACCCGAAATATCTCAATGCACAATAATAGCCAAGCAAACGCTTTCACTCATCGCCCCAGTTTGTAGTCCAAATAATTATCGAGTATTGGATACCTTTCAAAGTGAGGAAATCCCGCAATTCTGCACGCCTTTGAATAATTTATTCTCGCGCTAATGCAAGGCCGTGAAAAACGCGTTGAGAAAATTCTGTTTATGTTTTCTCCAGGGTACAATGACTTGGTCAAATAATTTTATGATTTATGCAATTTGTTTCTTCAGCAATTTTTTTTGGTGACATGATTGCTTCAAAGCCTCCTATAAATATTTCTCAGGATCCTGTGTTGTAAACATAAACATTCTTCGTCCAACAAGAGTCACGTAGGCCCCAAGTTGCCAGGAGACTTGTCAGCCCCTCCATTCAATTACGTAAAAAAACAGGATTTCAGGGCTTATTTCAGGTATTGAAATCAGACTCGGAATAAATAATTTCGAGCTCTGAAAGAAGATCACTGGTTAATAAAAAGGACAAATTCATTTATTTTTAATTTATCCTGTTGCAAAATAGGACACCTGGAATGGGGCCGATCAAAAATTACACTTCTTGGGGAAAATATAAATGTGAATATCAATTATTTTAATTCCTCTTTTTACCCCTTTTTTGAAGAACTCCTTTTCTTTGACCTATTTTCAAAGAAGTTAATTACAAAATAATAATTCATTCATTCGAATAATTTAATTTTTATTGAAAGTTTATTCTTGTTAATTGAACAGTCTACTATTATATTTTCCGATCAGAATACATTTATTTTGGTTAAGAATTCTACTCTTTGGCTGCAAATTGAATTGCTTTGTTGAAAATGCAACTATTTTGTTAATAATTTTTTCGTTTTGGTTGGATATTTATCTTTGGGTTAAAAAATGTACTCTTTTATTAAAAATCTGTTTCATTTTTTTATGAAAAATAGATTTTTTAGCTGAAAATGTAATTATTCTATTTTCGGTTAAAAATTTATCTTCCTTAGTTAAGAATCAGTTTTATGGTTTCTTTAGTTAAAAATCCATATATTTTCTACTTAATTCTGCTTTTTTACTTGAACTTCAACTTTTTGGTTGGAATTGGATCTTTTTTAGATATAAATTCAACTATTTGCTTGAAAATTCCTGTATTTTGTTTTAAAAATTCGTCTTTTTAGTTAGAAATTAATTTTCTTAACTAAAACATGAACAAATCCATTTCTAGCTGAAAATTGATCGTATTTGATTAAAAATTTAACTACTAAATTTGTCCTTAAGAATTCATCTTTTTTGGTTGAAAATTCAATTACTTGGTTGAAAATTTTTCTTTTATCGATCAGGTTATAGTTTTTGGATAGTTTTTTATGCTTTTAAGTTGAAAATTCAAAAATTTGATTAAAAATTTGCATTTGTTGAAAATTTGTCTCTTATAGTATGAAATTAATCATCACCATTATAAATTTAACTCATAATAATCCATTTTTGAAAATTCGTTTTTTTTTAAACTACTTTTTGAACTAAAAATGTAACTATTGTATTATTGATTTAAAATTGATCTTTTTTATATGAAAATTTAAATACTTGATTAAAAGTTTAACTATTTTGGTAAACACTCATTTTATTGGTTGAAGATTTACTTGTTTTGTCAAACAATAATTTTTTCTTTTCTTAAAAAAATTTTTTTTAACGGAAAATTTAAATATTCCAATTTTGACTGACAAGTGATCGTTTTCAATCAAAAATTTATTTATTTAATTGTGAATTCGTCTTTTTCGCTAAAAAAATTCAACTAATTGGTCAAAAGTTGAACTATTTTTCTAAATATTCATTTTTTGGTTAAAGATTTCACTATTCGGTAGAAAATTGATTTTTTTCTTGTGTGTAATATTAGTTTTTTTAACTGAAAATATAACCAATACATTTATGGCTAAAATTGATCATTTTTAATTAAAGATTGATGTATTTTTTTTGTAAATTCGTATTTTTCTGTAAAAAATTAATCTCCTTGATTGAAAATTTAACTTCTTTTTTTAAAGTTACACTTTCTTCACTTAATTCATTTTTTGCTGAAGATTCATAATTTTAAATTAAAATCCATCTCTTTGGTTGCAAGTTTAATTATTTTGTCGAAAAATAATTTTTTTAACAGAAAATTTAAACATTCTAATTTCAGCTAAAAATTGATCGATTTCAATTAAAAAATATGTATTTTATTCTAAATTTGTATTTTTTGTTAAAAAATTAATCCTCTTAATTTAAAATTTAAGTACTTGGTTATAAGTAAAATTACTGTATCAAAAATTCATGTTATTGTTTAAAGATAGAACTATTTTGTTAAAAATCCAATTATTCTTGTTTGAAAATTGATCATTTTAGTTGTAAATTCTACTATTAAATTTTTCGGTTAAAAGTTCAACTACTTGTTTGAAAGTTGAACTACTTTTATGAATATACATTTTTTCAAAGATTTAACTATTTGTGTGAAAATTCCTCTTTTTTGGTGGAAAATTAACTTGTTCTAACTGAAAATATAATCAACCTATTTTTAGCTGAAAGTTGATCGAATTTAATTAAATATTTATTTTACTTGTTGTAAATTCGTATTTTTTGGTAGATAATTAATTTTCTTGATTGTAAATTTAACTTTCTGTTTGAAAGTTGAAGCTTTTTGTGAATTAATTCATTTTTTTTGTTAAAGATTCATAATTTAAACAAAATTCCATCTCTTTGGTAGAAAATTTAATTATTTTGTTAAAAATAAATTTTTTGCCTAATATTATTAATGTATTAACAGAAAATTTAAATATTTCATTTTTGGCTGAAAATTGTTCGTTTTCACTCGAACATGCATGCATTTTTCTAAATTTGTATTTTAAAAAAATGAATCTTCTTAATTCAAAATTCAACTACTGGATTAAAAGTGAAACAAATTTATTAAAAATTCATGTTATTGTTTAAATATTGAATTTTTCTTACTAAAAATCCAATTAGTTTTCGTTGAAAATAAATTTTCTGAACTGAACATTTAAATATGCCATTATTAGCTGAACATTTATTAGTTTTAGTTGAAAAATAAACTATTTAATTTTTAATTGAGAATTTATTTTTATTTTTTTAAATTCAACTGCTTGGTTGAAAGTTGAGCTTTGAACTACTTTTGTGAATATTCATTTTTTTTGGTTGAACATTGAACTATTTGAATAAAAACTCGTCTTTTGTGGAAAATTAATTTTTTCAACTGAATATATCACCAATCCATTTATGGTTAAAAATTGATCGTTTTTAATTAAAGATTTATTTAACTTGTTGTAAATTCGTATTTTTTGGTAGAAAATTAATTTTATTGATTGGAAATTTAACTTTCTGTTTGAAATTTAAAGCTTTTTGCGAATTAATTCATCTTTTGTTGAAGATTCATCGTTTACACAAAAATCTATCTCTTTGGTTGCAAATTTTAATATTAAAAAAAAAATGAAACTCTTTTATTGAAAATTCGTCATTTATTTAGTTGTAGATTATTTTTATTGTTGTTTAAAATTCAACAAATTTGTTGAAAAGTCATCGCTTTTTGCGAAAATTCAACTGTGTTGTTAGATTAAAAATGAAACTTTTTGGGATTAAAGATTGGACCATTTTTCAATTATTCAATTCTCTTCCCTAAACACTGCACTTCCATTTACAATGCATTTCAATTTTAACATTCGGAAAACGATTTTGGATTCCCTCTGCTTAAAAGCAATTAAAAATTCTGTTTGCAAATCGAGTGCAATTTAAATTCCAACCCGAACTTGACATTTATATAAATTAGTTGAAATTGAAGAGCTGAAAGTTCTTTCCTGGTACATTGAACTCTGCGAAAAAATTCTTGGAAGTTCCACTCGCTTAATTGATAGGTTAAATAGATTTTTGTCCACTTAGATGATGTCAAATACCACCCAATTTATTGATAGAAGTTATGCTATGAAGGTAATATAGAATGATAAAATATTAGTTACACGCGTAATAAACCGAAAATCTGACAACGATAGCAAGGGAGCAACCGATATGAATGATGAATGAATTGAATATTGATTGTCCAAAAGAAAACAAAGAAGAATATAATAGTCAAGACTGAAAAAAATTTCGTCGCCAAATATAATTTTTTGTTTGAAAATTCTTTAAATCTATTCCTAAAGCAAGGTACCTTTGCAAAGTATACTGAAAAAAATTTGCATTAAATCAAGTAGGTTAATTTACTTGGCTGATTCTACTTGAAAGAAGAAAGTATTTTCTCTTTACAAGGGACCGATTTTCTTGAAGCAAAAAATAACAGAATCAGGACAACTATTTGAATAAAGAATATATTCATTTTAAGCAAAAAATTATTGAGGTAATTTTTTCCATTATACTCATTCGCATGAAGTTTAATAAAATATTGAATTAAGAATATTGTATTCTCATGATAAGTAACTAAAACTCTAACAAAATGTTTCTTGATCCAAGTAAATTTATAAGCTTATTTTGACCACTATTTTAATTGAAACGATATCCATGTTCTTGAGACGAGAAAATGAATGTATTCAGCGAAGAAATAATTTCTCTTAGAATAATGTTTGGATATTTTCCTTCAAATAATTATTAATTTGAAACGAACGTCAGATTTACTTCGAAGATACCTATGTTATTAAGATAGAAACACATCAGTTTTTTCAACATAAGGACTGAAGACTTGATACAATAGACATCGCACACATGCTATGAAAATTAAAATATTGGTCTAAATTAATTTACCTCTAACTGTCCCGTGTAGGAATCAAATTAGGGATCCGGCCGGGTCCCAGCCGGATAGCCCTGCTTTAAGCCGGGCGCTGGTCGGGGAATCCAGCCGGGATCCGGCTAAAAAAGTCACGATAAACTGGTCGGATCCCGGCTTCAATACCGGCCGGGATCCGGTCGGGTTACCCGGCCAAAAAGCGATTAAGAAATGTTGCTTCAGGCGAGAAATTGGTAACTTGTTTTGTCTTTTTAAGGCTCATCGTAAAGATTAAGGTAAACTTTGAAAGTAGAATCAAGTGAACCAATTCTGGCAAGAAAATTGGAGTAGAATTTTATTCCCTGATGATAGAATCTCATAGCAATTTGGAAGCCACGTGGTGATTTAAGGTTAGGAAGGAAGAAAGTAAAAACTGTATACACAAGACTATATTTTAATTAAAAATAATAATTATTCGCGCACTAAGTGGGGGATTCAAACTAATTACTGAAATAAGATTGATTTTAACTAAGAGTCTCGATTTTATTTGCGAACTTCGAAGAGATGACGCGACCGTGAGTGCAAGAAGCATCCTCGTTCCAGGTGCGAAACTGAAAATTACTGAGTGTCTATGCACAGCAGACGCTATATATGGCGGTAAATTTGAAATTGTACAGGGTAAATATTGTCGGAATATAGAGAAGTTTATAAAAATTGTATCATTTATGTTGTTGCACATAGCAGATTCGATAACAGTTTAATTGAAAATGTTTTTTTATTCAAAAATATTTAATGTGTTTTTTAAAAGAATTTAAAAAAGCTCATTTTTGTTTCACTGATCTAATAAATCTTTAAATTATAATTTCCAAATAATAATTCATCTAGCTTCCATAATTACGTCTTTGATAATATCACGGTTCTTAAAAAATGTGTAATTTCTACAAAAACATTAACCTGACCAGTGTCCAGCAAGCTCCCGACCATGGGATATAACCAGGGTTGACCCGGCTAGTAACAAGTATCTTATTAAATATAATAATTGACAAGTTGTCATTGTATGAAGTTGGTTCTCTTCGCCGCTAACAATTATTTTGAAATTCAATAATATTGATCAAATTTAAAACATTGGTGGAAATAATCAATTTTATTTATGCTAATGTAGATAGGAATTTGGAACTTGATAAACTGCCAACTTTAGGCTGACACACAAATCAAATCAATCATAAAACTATTAAAAAATTATAAATTTTTTGCGTCGTTCAGTTTTTGGTGGTAAGAATTAAAAATTTTTAAATAGATTTGAAAAAAGTGTTTTTAATTTTGCAATAATCATGCAAGACTCAAAAGCCATTTCATTTCTAAAATTATTAAAAGGTTATGAATGTACTGCATCTATAATTTTTTTCGCTGATTATTTGTATATGTATTAATCTACTTAAAATTAAACCATTTCGAATTTGTTTAACCGTGAAACATTTTTGTGAATCGGAAAATGACTGGGAATTTTTTTCCTCGATTAAACGGCCACCCTGAAATTATTTTTGTGTAGTGTTCAAAGTAACAAAAAATCATCCAAACTTGAAAATTATAATAAATATTCCTGCTAAATACAGGAATTCTTCATTCAATAAAAAAAATTATTTTTTGGATTCGGCTAGAATAAAATTGATTTTCAAAAGGATAAAAATGTTGTTATGTGAACCTTATTTAATTTAAATTAGAGCTGGAAGACATAGTTGTATTTTGTTTACACACAATTTTCGTGTTTGATAATAGCAGTTTGAAAATCACAAAAATGGCAAAATTCATGAAAGTTATAAGTAAAAAAATAGATTTGAAAATATAAAATGATCATGAGTTATTTTAATTTAAACTAAATAAGGTTTAGGCAACAGATTTTTTAACTTTAAATTAATTTTGTCTTGATGAAAAACAAATTCCTTTATCAAGCAGAAATTTTTAAAATAATTTTTAATTTTATATTCTTACTTGCTATCTGAAATAGTTAATATCTTGTTTTATATGTTTATGTTATTAATTGGCAATACAATGCTGTTTTAAATAATTAAGTATCGATTTAGGTTTTTTTGAATAAAATTAACAAAATTAAGTGTTTCAATGAAAGAATTCATTAATCATAGAACAGGCTTTGAACTACAAATGGTTAACATTTTGGCAATTAATTAGTACAAATTAGTACATTTGCTTGATAATTTAAAAAAATGTTAGGCGTTTTTAAAGCAAAATATTTAAGAAAAAATAATTCAATGACATTTTTAAAAAGTTTATTAAGAATGCATTTCATTTTATAAAATAACAATTAAAAAATTGACAATTAAACATTTTTTAAATAAAATAATTGAGAATGCAAGGAGAAAGCAAACAAATATTTTTCATCCGATTACAGAATTCTTGTTTCTTCTGATTTCGAAGTATTTTATATTTGAAAGAAAAATAAAGTATCGAGCACTTTTTTAAATAGGTAATATTTAAACTAGCGATCAATTTTTTCAACATATTTTAAATTATTTTGTAGAAATTGTTACTTTGAATTAAAAAACTGAGTTAAAAGTATTATACAATAATTAAACAAATAGAAGACTGTGCGTTTTACAAAGGTTTTTAAATATCAGAAAATATTTATTTGTCACTGCGGTTATTAAAGCGTTTTTCAACTCAAAAGTTCTTTATTTTTTATATGCTTTGGATAGTTTTTAAGAGGATGAAATTTTTAAAGAAAAAGTATTGAGCCCTTTGTAAAATAAGTGAAGTTAAATTATTTGTTGCATATTTTTAATTGTTGCTCTTAAGCGTTTTAAATATTTGAAAACAACAAGTATTAAATGCCCAGTTAAATAAGTGAAACTTACTTCGCTTTTTCACGTATTTTAAGTTAGTGTTTAAGAAATGTTATTTTGTATTAAAAATTGAGTAAGAGAGTATTATATACAATAAAAGAGTTAGATAAATTGAAAACTGCGCATTTTATGGAGAATTTTTGTTCATTGTTCATTATTTTGAGATATTTTATCATATTTTTAAATATATTAAGAAATAAAAGTATTTTTAGTATTTATAGTATTTTTGAAAAAAAAAAGTATTAGAATAATAAAATGCGATATTCTATCTAAAAATACAATTTCTCAGATTAAAAAAATGTACGCTTGTTCCAAGAATACGGTAGCAAGTATTTATTTGGAACAGATTCATATTCTATCGTATGAAAAAAATTGTTTATAATGTCTTAAACAAATTAGTGAAAAAAGTCATTTTTTATTATTACTTATTTGAAATGATTAGTTGTTTGAAATTCACAGTTTTTATATAGAGAATGAGAGGAATGTATGCCCCATTATGATTATTAAAAAAAATCTGCTACTTGTTAGCATTATATGAACAATTTTTATAAATAAATACACAGTTTTCGTATGTCACAATGAAAAGGCTCCATTTTTTTGCAGAATCGAACAGAAATGTCTTGCCAATGACTCCTTGTTGACTATTTTTCCAAATTAACAACAACTTATCATTATTTAAACAATATATAAAAACAAATTCACATTATTAATATTATTCTACGAATAGGGCCAATTTTTTGTGCGGAACCCATTAAAAATGTATCGTCAGTGACTCCTAGTTGTAATTTCGTTCAAATTGATAAAAAATATTTATTTTTTAAACCATTTTTTATAATTAAATGCACATTTCGATTATTTTTCCAAGAATAGACTTCATTTTCCTTGCGAAATAAACTAAAAATGTATTAGCAATGACTCTTTACTATGATACTTTGCCAACGGATAAAAAAGTTAATTATTTAAACAATTTTTATAAACAAATGTACACTTGTTGACTGAGCTAAAAAAACGAAGGCTACTTCATGTATTGATCAAAGGTGTGATGGGTTTTTAGTTGTAGTGTTATCAAATTATGTATTTATTGGGAATCAATTGGGGAATAACAATCAATACATTTTTCTTATTTACAAAAATTTGACAAAAAGGAATAATTGGCAAGATATCGATTGTTAATTCGGTCGCACGAAAATGAATACTTTTGATAGAAAAATGCTCAAACTGTGCATTTCTAAATAAATATTGTTTAAATAATGAACAATTCTTATTAATTAGACAAACAAGGCAATGAGGAGTCATTGGTAAGACATTTCTAGCTTACTACACGAAAAAAATAAGCCGATTCCTGCAAAAGTGACCAAAATGTACATTTGTTAATGAAAATTGCTTAAATAATTAACTTTTCTTATCCGTTGGCGAAGTATCATAGCATAGAGTCATTTTAAATACATTTTCAGTTGATTTCGCAAGGAACATGAAGCATAATCTTGGAAAAATGGTCAAAATGTGTATTTATTTATAAAAAATTGTTTCAGAAATTAATATTTTTTTATTAATTTTAACAAAATTACACCAAGGAGTCACTAGCGATACATTTTTACTGGGTTCCGTAAAAAATGGCCTTATTCGTGAAATAATGTTAATAATTTAAATTTGTTTATAATTATTGTTTATAAATATTGTTTATTTCATTACCAGTTGTTGTTAATTTGAAAAAAATAAAAGCAAGGAGTCATTGGCAAGACATTTTTGGTCGATTCTTAAAAAAATGGAACCTATTCATTGTGACATACGAAAACTGTGTATTTGTTTATAAAAATTGTTTAAATAATGCTGCCAAGCAGGATATATTTTTAAATAATCATAATTAGTCATACATTCCTCTCATATTCTATATAAATATTGTGAATTTTAAACAACGTATCATTGCCTATCACAAAAAACGGCTTTTGTCAATTAATTTGTTTAAAACTGTATAAACAATTTGTTTTTTTACTCTAACATACTGAAAACTATTGTTAGATAGTAATTACACTGACTGAGGCTCTTCTTTAGTCCATTCACAGATCTCACAAAAAAAGGTACATCTGAAAAGTTAGGATAAAAATATTGTTTATTTTGTTGTTAAATAAAATTTTTTGGTTTAGCCAAATCCAAATTCTCGAACGGACTCGATATACTTGAAAGCCTTACGGTCATTTAGCTTAAATTAGGTTTTCTGCAGCAACTTTATACTTTATGTGCAACAAAATAGTTTAATTTTCAGTTAAAAAAATTAGTTTTTAACCAAAAGAATAATTCTTCAACACAGATAATTAATTTTCCACGAAAAGACGAATTTTTAACAAATTTTTAACCAAATGGCTGAATTTTATATATTGCTGAATTACATATATTTTCAACGAAGTAGTTTGAACAATGAATTCTGAACTAAAAAAAAATCAACTTTCAACCAAAAGTGTTGTAGTCAAATTTTCATTTGAGAGATTAATTTTCAATATAAGAAGGAATTTGTTGACAAAATGGTTTAATCTTGTCCCGAACAGTTGAATTTTCTTCTAAGGTGTTGAATTTTCAAGCGAAAAAGGCGCATTTTCTACGAAAGAGTTTAACTTTCAAAGAAAAAATACGAATTTGAAAAAATGTTTATAAATTTTTAACTAAACAGTTAATTTGTTAAACTAAAAAAAAAACAATTATTAGCCAAATATGGCGTAGTTAACTTTTTATTTAAATAGTTGAATTTTGAACCTAAAAAGATAAATTATCAACCAAAAAGACAAAATTTTAAACCAAATAGTTGAATTTGCAACTAAATAAGTAAATTTTTAACAAAATATTTCGACTTGTAACCTATAAATTGAGTTTTCCAAAAAAGAGGAAATTAAAAAAAATAAAGATATTTCAGTCAAAAAAGAAAAGAAAATTTATAGCTTTCAACCAACAGATTAATTTTAAACAAAAAAAACATTTTGTATCGCAATAGTTAAATTTTTAATGAAAGAGTTGAATTTTTAAACAAAAAAGAGTTTGGTTTTCTTCAAAATAATTAAATTTTTAACAAAATCGTTGAATTTTCGACTAAATAAATGAATTTTCAAACCATAAAGATGAATCCTACCCAAAAATAAGAATTTCTGACAAAAAAGTTACTTTGCATCAAAATAGTTGAATTGTAAACAAAAACGTTCATTTTCAACCAAATGGTTGAATTTTCCAAATAAAGAAAGATAAATTTACAACTAAGATTATAAATCTCTGACTGGAATATTTGACTTTTCAACCAAAAAATACGAATTTTTAATGAGATACATGAATTTTAACCAAATACTCTGATTAAAATAGTATATATAAATTTTGTAGCAAAAACAGAATAGTTAAGTACCAAGATGAAGAAATTACTTTAAAAATAAAAAAAGCAGAATTTCCAATAAAATAGTTAGATATTCAACGAAAAAGTTTAATTTTATTTTAAGTTTAATTTTATATAATTTTTAAGCTTAAAAAAGATGAATTATCAATAAAAAAGGCGAACTTTCAACGAATAATAATCTTTCAATAATTATGTGAATTTTAAATAAGATAGTTGAATCATTAACTAATAAAGATGAATTATCAACGAAAAATGTAATTCATAGTTGATATTTTCACACAAAAAAAAACAATTTTTAACAGAATCCTTACGTTTCCAAACAAAGAGTTTGATTTTCATCCCATTAATTAAATTTTAAACAATGTAGTTAAATTTTCAATCAACAAAGATGAATTTTAAACCAAAAAGATGAAAACCATTTAGCTGCTAATTTCCGTGACGATATAAGAATAACTAATTATTCTTACGCTTATTATTACTAAAAAATGTATTTCAGCTCAAAATTTAAAAACTCTTTTAAGTTTTTATTATTTTATGCATTTTTCCCATGCATTGAAATACAAATGTCAGCCGTCCTCGCTCGTATGCTAAGAAAATCTACTACTACATACATCTTTGGGTGGCTCAAAAACGCTTTTATAGAGGGAAATGACCCCCCCCCATTTCATTCCAAATCCGAAAAAAGAAATTTCCTAATTTTTTTTAATTTATTTTTTTTATTCTAACAAGTGCCGGTTTCGACTTGAAATTTCCCATGTAAAATGCATAGGGAAAACTCACTTTTATGAGTTTTTGAAATAATTTTTTAGGGTTTACAAATATGTGACGGGAAAGTATAGAGGCTTGTAGAGAACCCTTTGAAGACTATATTGTCGTATTTTTTTAATTTTAAATTATTATTATTGTTCTAGTGGAATATTTATTATAATTGGTTAATTAATTTTTAATTACTTAAACAAATAGAATTTGTTAAAATTTTTTTTTCTTGAAAATCTGTTTTTTTCCACTTGAAATTATTACTATTAGTCTAGTAGAATATTTAATAACATTGGTTAATTCATTTTTAATTATTAAGGCAAATAGAATTTGTTCGAATTTTTTGTTTGAAAATATTTTTTTATCTAAAAACTATTACAATTGGTCTAGTAGAATATTTATTAACATTAGTTCATTAATTGTCAATTATTTAAACAAATAGAATTTGATTAAATAATTTCGGTTTGGATTTTTTAAAAATGAAAATTATTACTTTGAGTCTAGTGGAATATTTATCAATATTGGTTCATTAACTTTTAATCATATAAACAAATTCCATTTGTTTTCAACAATTAAAAAACATGTGAAAATAAATTTATGTCACTTAATGAAAATAAACTGCCACTTAAACAAATTTTTGAAGAAAAGAATTTTTACACAAATAGGATTTGTGTAAATAAATAAAAATTATTAAAGCAATGTTGTTGAATATTCCACTAGACCAATAGTAATAATTTTTATTGAAAAAAATAATAATTTTCGAAAAAAAAACTTATTTAAACAAATTCCATTTGTTCAAACAATAAAAAATTAATGAACTAATGTTAATAAATATCCCACTAGAATAATAGTAAAAATTTTTAGGGGAAAAACGAATTATTGAAAAAAAATTTAAACAAATGGAATTTAATTTTTATCTAAAAATGGAACAAATTTCAGTTGAAAAAATTAATTGTCAACTGAAATGATGAATTTTGATCTAAAAAAGATCAATTGCCAGCCAAAAATTGACTGTTAAAATTTACATAATCTTCTTTCAAATTAATCTTTTCGTCATCTATTGGGTTAAAAATTGATCGTTTTGCTAGCAGATTTATCATTTTAGTAGAAATTTTTTATTTTGTAGTTTAAAAAGGAACTATTTTGTTGAAAGTTCATCATTGTCGGTTGAAAAATTAATTTTTTACAGATATTTACTATTTGACAATTGGTTTAAAATATAGCACTTACCTCTTTAGTTGAAAATTCGACCTTCTCGGTAGAAAATTAATGTTTTTGGATGAAGATTCATCATTTTAGTATAAAATTAATTGCTTTCATTTAAAATTAATTTTCTAAACTGAAAATCTTAACTGTTTCACTCTTGGTTTAAAATGGACCTTTTTAATTTAAAAATCCATTTATTTTGTTGAAAAATCGTCTTTTTTGGTTAAAAAATATAAGGTTCTTGGTTAAAAACACCTATTTGGTTTAAAAGAATTTTTAAATTTAAAATTCATCATTCATCATATATTTGATTGAAAATTCGTCTTTTCTGGTAAAAAAAAGATTCCTTCCAAAACCAAGTTAACTTTTGCGAGACATAAATCTTATTTAAATAAATAACACGAGAATTCTAGATTATTACCTTTTTAATTGAAAATTTGACCATCTCTGTAGAAAATTAATTTTTTTGGATAAAGATTCATCATTTTAGCATAAAATTAATTGCTTTAATTGAAAGTTAATTTGCTGAGCTGAAAATTTAACTATTCAATTCTTGCTGGCAAATTGAGCTTTTTTTATTTAAAAATTCATGTATTTTGTTGAAAAATCGTCTTTTTTATTTAAAAAAAATACTGTTCTTGGTTGAAAACACCTATTTGATTTTAAAAAAATTTTTATTTAGAATTCATCATTTTATTTGAAAGTTCAGTTTTCTGTTTAAAAATTGATTTAATTTGCTTGAGAAAATGTTGGTTTAAAATATAAATTCTTTTAACTGAAGATTTAATTATTCGCTTTTTTGTTTGAAAATTACCTCTTTTAGATGAAAATTCATATATTTAATTAAAAACTTATCTTTTTTGGTAAAAAAAGTTTTGTTCTAAAACCGAGTTAACTTTCCTATCCCCTTTATAATCTGTGTGGGTTTGTGTCTCAACTCTATCTAGAGGATCTCGAAGGAGGATTAAATTCAGATGGAGAGGGCTTTTAGAGAATCAAAGTAGGATTTTCAGGCTGAAACAGGCTCACGGAGGTTATTTAAATAAATAACACGAGAATTCTAGATTATTAAATTTGTAGTTGAAAATTCAACCTTCTCGGTCGAAAATTAATCTTTTTGCATAAAGAATAATTATTTTAGTATAAAATAAATTTTTTTCGTTGAAAACTAATTTTCTTAAATGAAAATTTAACTTATCCATTCTTGGTTGAAAATTGACCTTTTTTATTTAAAAATTCATGTATTTTGTTGAAAAATCGTCCTTTTTGGTTAAAAAAATAATGTTCTTGTTGAAACC
>NC_046659.1:142105184-142114105 GCF_010883055.1 Belonocnema kinseyi | reverse complement strand
GATTAGGGTTTTAGGGAATTAAAGTAGGGTGTGCAGACTGAAATAGGCTCAAAGGAGGTTTTTTCTAGAAATAGCAGGTTTAATGTAGGATCAGAATTTCGTCGCGGGGATTGATCAGCAACCTGGGTCGGAACATTGTTGCTAGAAGTGAGTGTTATTTAAATAAATAACACGAGAATTCTAAATTATTCTATAAAAATTTTATCCCTCCCCCCACATAACTCCCTCCCTCACCGAGTGGGTCACGCTTATCCCGAAATCGAAACGGATTATTGGTATAATCTTGCACCGCAATCAGTAGATCATCGGATCATGGGAATTGGCAAGAAATCACACGTGGCACTTCCGATTTCTTCTGTCCAAGTGCCACGCCGTTGTAAAATAACCGGTTATGCAATACTACATTTCCCTAACATTCAATGAGCATATCATGATTAAGTACATTTCTCTCCACTCACCATTCTTGGTGCTCGCTATTATTAAATCACATATTAGATCTGATTCTTTGTTTTTCTGACTACATAACGTATCGTATCATCTTTCAAAGACAGAACACGCAAGTTACGCCCTCGAGTGAATTCTGCAAACAATTTCCCTTCCACCGTCAGTTATTCAATACATAAACTGGTTTCAAGTTTTCATTATTAGAGATACCATACCATGCCCTGGGGTCTTTTAACGAGTTCATAAAGTCAATCGTACGATGACCTATTTCTTCTTTAATGGGAATGCTGACCTGTCATCAACAATAATATTTTTCACCAAGTCCAGAAATGCTTGAAAAATTGACAAATGTTGACTCATTTTAAGAGTTCATCTAATTGCAGACTTTACACTTTTTCTTGTACCCCCCCCCCCTTGTTCTAAAAGAATTCCTATGTTTCACTTCTTATTAAGAAATTTCCACTATTTACGCCTTTTATTGTTTTTTTTCACTGCAATGGGAACTAGATTAATAAAATCCGTTAAGAAATCCCGCCTATTATTGGTTGACAATTTCATTCTTTAGTTGAAAATTTAGCCAATCCATTTTTGGTTGAAAATTGATTTTTTCCGTTGAAAATTCAATAAAAACTATTTTCAATGAGAATTCATCTTTTTTGGTTGAAAATGCTACTACTTGTTTGAAAGTTGAATTGCTTTGTTAAAAAATGAATCTTTTTGGATACATAATTTATATTTTAGGTTGAGGATTTAAATATTTTGTTTAAAGTGCAACTTATTTCTTAAAAATTAATTTTTTGTGTTTGAAAAATTAATTTTTTTAACGGAAAGTTCAACTAATCCATTATTGGTTGAGAATGAATCTTTTTATTTGAAAATTCATCTACTTGGTTGAGCTATTTTGGCAAAAATTTATTTTATTATTGAAAGATTGAATTGGTTTGTTACAAATTCGCGTATTTGCCTGGAAAATTCGACTATTTTGTTGGAAAACTATTTGTTTTTGGTTAGAAATTAATGTTTTTAACTGAAAACTTAATTATTATTCGTTGACAATTCGTTTCTTTAGTTAACAATATAGCTAATGGGTTGAAAATTCATCAATATTTTTGGTCCAAAAACAATTTATTGAACTGTAAATTTAAATTTTACATTTTTGTTTGAATATTCCTCGCTTTTACGTTAAGATTAAACTTTTTGGCTAAAAGTGAATTTTTTTGTTGAAAATATAATAATTTTTTTTTTAAATTAAAGTCTTCGGTTGATTGAGATTCTGGTTGAAAAAGCAACTATTTGGTTGAATGTTAAGCTGCTTTAGTCAAAATTCATTTCTATAGTTCAAGGTTTATCTCTTTGTTTGAAAATATAATTATCTTGTTGAAAATTTAATTGTTTCGTTGAAAATTGGTCTTTTCGGATAAAACATTCATCTATTTGGATTTAAAATTCAAATTTATTAAAAATGCGCCTTTTTGGCTTGAAAATTTTAATATTTTGTTGAAAACCCAGTTGTTTTTGGTTGAAAATTAATGTTTTTAACTGAAAATTTAATTATTGTATTATTGGTTGAAAACTCGATTTTTTTGGTTCAGGAATTGAATTTCTTAATTGAAAATATAACTAATCCATTTTTGACTGAAAATTTATAGTTTTTATTTTTACAAATTTATATATTTTGTTACAATTTAGGTTAAACTCAATCATCTTTTATTTAAAATTGAAAATTTCTTTAGATTAATCATTTTAGTTTAAAATTGAGGTATTTGATTGTAATTTTTGTTGTTGAAAATGTATCAGATTAAAAACTAAACTATTTATTCACAAATTTCATAATTTAGTAGAAAATAACATTTTTATTTCAAAAAACAACCATATTTGAGAGAAAATAAGATTAATAAAAACACAATAACTATTTATTTAAAAATGCATCTATTTAGTAGAAAATTAACTTTCTTATTCAATTTTATCCTTTATGAGTTAAAACTTTAAATTTTGGTAGAAAATTTATTTACCACGTAGAAAATTCGTTTTTTATTCTAAAAGATTAAACTTGTTACTTAAATAAAACATCTTTTAGGCTGAGGATTTGTTGTTGAAAATTCAACTGATTTAAAAAAAATAAATTTTGTTTATTTGAAAATTAATGTTTTCAACTGAAAATTTAACCAATGCATTCTTGCTTGAAAATAAATCATTTTTAATTGAGAATTCATCTACTTGGTTAAACTAATATGGTAAAAATTTATTTTATTGATTGAAGATTTTAATATTTGGATCAGAATTCTTTTTTTGTATGTTAAAAATTAATTTTCTCAACTGAAAAAATAGCTAATTAATTTTTGGCTGTAAATTTATCGTTTTTAATTTAAATTTGCTGTATTTGATTTTAATTCATCTTTTTAAATAAAAAATTAATCCTCTTTATGGAAAATTTAACTGCTAAGTTGAAACTTAAATCATTTTATTACGAATCTAAAACTTTTGTTAAAAATTCGTCTTTTTGGATATGAAATTCATCCATTTGCATTTCAGTATCCACTGTCTTCTTGAAAATTTTGCCCTTTCGTCTAAAATGTTCGACTTTTGTCGAAAATTCAATTGCTTTTGAAGGAAAATTTATTTCTTAAACCGAAAATTTAACTATTTTCTTATTGGTTGTAAATTGATATTTTTTTAGTTGAAAAATTAACCATTACATTTTTTCCAGACATTAATTTTCTAAATTGAATATATAACTAATCGATTTTTGGTTGGAAATTGATCGTTTTCATTTAAAAATTGATGTGTTGAAAATTTGTGTTTTATGGAAGAAAATTCATCTTGTCAATTAAATAATTTATCTTTGATGTTGACGATTTAACTATTTTATTGAAAATAAAACTGATATCTACCAAATTAATTTTTTTAACTTAAAATTTAACTAATCCATTTTTGGTTGATAATTGATCTGTTCAGTTAAAAATTCCTCTACTTGGGTGGGCTGATATGGCAAACATTCATTTCATTGGTTAAAGATTTAATTGTTTAGTTGAAAATTCGTCTTTTCGGATAGAAAATCCATCCATTCGACTATTTGACTATTTTGTTGAAAATCCATTAGTTTTTGGTTGAAAATTAATGTTTTTAAGTAAAAATTTTACTATTCCATTATTGGCTGTAAATTGATATTTTTATTTTTAAATTCAACTATTAAATTTTTCATTGAGTTATTTATTATTTGTTGCAGATTGAACTATTTGTTTGTAAACTCCTATTTTGGGTTCAGAAATTAATTTTCGTAACTGAAAATATAACTAATCCATTTTTGGCTGAAATCTTATCGTTTTTATTAAAAAATTTATGTATTTTGTCATTGCATATATCATTGAAAAAATTTGTTTTTTTCTGATAGAAAATTAATCTTTTTCGATAAATAATTTATATTTTAGGTTAAAGATTTAGCTATTATGTTTAAAATGCAACTTATTTCTTAAAAATTAATTTTTTCTGTTTGAAAAATTAATTTGTTTAACTGAAAGTTCATATCCATTATTGATTGAGAATAAATCTTTTTAATTGTAAACTAATCTACTTGGTTGGGCTATTTTGGCGAAAATTCACTATAATATTGTAAGATTTAATTTTTGAGTTACAAATGCGCGTATTTGGCTTGAAAGTTCGACTATATTGTTGGAAAACTATTTGTTTTTGATTAAAAATTAATTTTTTAAACTGAAAACTTAACTATTCCTGTATTGAGTTTAAGTATATATATCATTATTTTAAAATTAAACTATTAATTTTTTCATTTAGAATACATACTTTTTGTTGAGAAATTCTATTAATGGTTGTATTTAATCATATTTTATTTCAAATTGAAATGTTCTTTGGTTCAAAATTAATCATTTTAGTTCAAAATTGAGGTATTTATTTATAATTTAAGTTTTTGTATTATATAAACATTTTTTTTCTTGAAACCTCAACTATTTTGATAGAAAACTGCAGTATTAGGTTAGAAAATAAACTATTTATTTAAAAATATTATTATTTATTAGAAAATTAAATTTTTGGTTGAAAAATCAACCAGTTAATTAAAAATGTATCTACTTAGAAGAAAATTAACTTTCTTATTCAATTTCTACGTTGAGAATTCAACAATTTTATTGAAAATGAAACTGATTTCTTCAAAGTTCTTTTTGTTAACTGAAAATTTAACTAATCTATTATTGGTTAAAAATTAATCTTTTAGGTTAAAAATTCATATAATTGGTTAAGTTAATTTGGCAAACATTCAATTTATGTGTTAAAGATTTAATTGTTTAGTAAAAAATTCGCCTTTTTATATAAGATTCATCCACTTGGATTGGAATTCAACTCTCTTCTTGAAAATTTGTCATTTTTGCTCGAAAATGCAACTATTTTGCTGAACATCCATTTGTTTTTGGTTATAAATTACTAATCCATTTTTAGCTAAAAATTTATCATTGTTATTAAAAATGTGGAGTATGTTTTCATAATTTGAATTGAATTCAATCACATTTTTTTCAAATTAAAATATCCTTTCGTTCAAAATTAATTATTTTAGTTAAAAATTGAGGTATTTGCTTACAATTGAATTTTTTGTCTAAGATCAAAATTAATGGTTGAAAAATCAACTTTTTGATTGAAAATTCACCAATTTAGTAGAAAATTAACTTTCTTGTTCAATTTTATCAATTATAAGTTGAAAAATGAAAATGCAAGTGTTAGGTAGAAAAATAATGTATCATGCTGTAAATTCATTATTTTATGGTAGATAATTAATCTTGTTCGTTAAATAATTCATCTTTTAGGTTGAGGATTCCACTATTTTTTTGAAAATGCATCTGATTTCTTAACACTTAATTTTTTTGATTGAAAATTAACTTTTTTAACTGAAAATTTAAATAATGCATTATTCGTTGAATATTGGTCATTTTTAGCTAATCAATTTTTGTATCAAAATTGATAGTTTTCAATTAAAAATTGATATTTTTCAATAGAAAATTAATTTTCTTTGTGGAAAATTTAACCGCTTTGCTATTAAATTTTGCATTGAAAATTATTTTTTTTTTAGTTTAAAAATTCAGCTAATGGTTAAAACTTGAACTAATTTTGTGAAAATTAATTTGATTAGTTGCAGATTTAACTATTTGGTTGAAAATTCGTTCTTTTTTGGTTCTGAAATTTATTTTCGCACCTAAAAATATAACTAACCCATTTTTGGCTGAAAACTGATCGTTTTTATTAAAAAATGTACGTATTTTGTTAAAATTTGAGCTAATTTCAATCATCTTTTATTTCAAATTAAAACATTCTTTGGTTGAAAATTATTCATTTTAGGTGAATTTTTTTTGTGTGAAAAACTAATTTTCTCAACCAAAAATATAGCTAATCCATTTCTTAATCAAAATTGATATTTTTTAATTCAAAATTGATATTTTTAAATAGAAAATTAATTCACTTATTGGAAAATTTAAATGCTTGGTTGAAAGTTAAACTCTTTAATTAAAAATTAATTTCTCAGTTGAAGATTCATAATTTTAATTGAAATTTTATCTCCTTATTGGCAAATTTAATTCTTTTATTGAAAATTCAACACTTTTGTTGAAAATTCGTCTGTTTGGAAATAAATTTCATGAATTTCGTTTTAAAATCGAACTCTTTTCTTAAAAAGTCGTCTTTTTAATTGGAAAATTCAAATATTTGGTTGAAAATAAAAGTTATTTTTTTCTGTGTGCGTACGTGCATTTTGAAAGAGTTACGATGGCGCTGGGCGATGGGTTTACTCACTCGGCAGCCGGAACGAGGAACAGAATAATAAAGTGGGAGTAGGGGGTGGGGGGCAGATTCGCGAAGGCAGAAGTGCAGACGGTCGGCTGTGCTTGTTCTTGGCCAGAGGCCGCGAGAACGAATCGCGAGTCCAGATACCGTACCGTGTCTTCACGCGTTAAATCGACATTCACTTATCTCATTGCCCGGCCCATTGATCAATCTCCACTCATTTTTTAGTTATTTTTTTTTCTGTAAAATCATCTACACTTTCATTAAAGAACCTTTTCCTCACTCGTCATACTCATTAACCAAGCAATAATTTTCTGACATCAATTCTAAGAATCGAGCAAGTGGTGCGGTTAATTTTAAAAGACGCGTGATGGAGCTCTGCAAGACTGAAAAGGGTGGACGCGTAATTTCATTAAAAAATTCCCTTCTTTTTACGTCAAGAATTTTTCATTTATTTATTTAAATCAAAAAGATTACTTTTCTAGCATGACAAATGAATTTTCAATTAAAAAGGACAAATTTTTAACAAAAGAGTTTAATACTCGACCGAAAAATATTACTCTTTAAAAAATTGTTTGATTCTGGAAAAAAATTAAATTTACAATAAAGTTAAGTTTTAAATAGAACGATCAATTTTTACCGAAATGATTACACTTTAAAAATTAACAGTTGCATCTTTAACCAAATAATTAAATTTTTCAAGAAGACAGTTGAATTGTCAACAAAAAGGTGATTTTTCGTCAAAAATATAATAATTGATATTTTCCCCCCAAAAAGTTTAACAAAATAGCTACGTTTTTACTCGGAGTTGAATTTTTAACGAAATAGTTTAATCCAAAATGGCGGTCAACTGAAAACTAAAAAAAGCTTGTTAATAAGGTTTTTCAACGAAATAATGTTAACATTTTTCAGAAAAATTGTTGATTTTAATACTCAAGCAGTGAGGCATTAAAATTAGTTTTCTTAAAATATGCATTTTCTATTAAGTCAAAATTTTTGCCTTATCTAAGTTATAGTTATTTTTTTAGCGATAGTTAATTTAAAGTTATAGTTATTATTAGAATTATCAAGTCATTTTTGAAGCTAAACTCTTTTTACGAATTTTCAAAAATATTTTGTTGAAACCTGCAAAAAGAGCTCTATTTTAATTTTGAATTAGTGGCCATTTTTTATTCAATTTCCGATTTTGTAAATAAGAATTAATTTATGAAGTCCAAAAGTTTGTTTTCTTAATGTTTAAAAGTATCACGTTGGAGACTGTGAAAAAAGATATTTTTTTAGTTTTAAATTAGCCGCAATTTTGTATTTTTTCCAGCATACGATGCAGATTTTTCGTTTTTGCATTATTTCTTCCATGTAAATCCCATGGCAAATTCCAAGGATCATGTTTTCTTTTTGGGTAAATGTTAAGGGATTTGGCTAAAATTTTTATTTTTATTTTTGATAACCATTTTTTGAAGCATGCGAGCAATTTCGATATGTCGAAGCAAACGATTTTTGAAAAAACTACTACATTAATAAGGATCACCCTAGGCACCAAACTCTTAACTAGAAATCAACGGTATCATGATCGTCATCATCAACGTCACCATCATCATTATCGCCATCTCGAGAGTGCATTGTCATCAACGCGGTCGTAAAATTTTACTATACAGTCTGAGAACAACAGTCGGGAAAGTTGAACCTTACCCTTCACGATCACCAATTGACCGGGTTTTTATTATCGCTATATTTCACTTTTATAGAGACAAGCTTCTTTTCTGTTGCAATTTTTTGAAAAGGATTATTGGATGGTTGAGAAATTTAAAATTACATAACCGGTTCATCAGCTGTGGAAGCGCCACGTGTAATTTTTTATTATACAATTCCATACCATACTTATTCACTGATTATTATTTACTTGAAAATAATTACAGTTTTATTTTTCCTACTTTTGTAAGAGGTCCTCTTGCATAATTGATATGATTCAGTTGAAGAGTGGACTTAAATTCTCGGACAACTGATTATTTTTTCAGTGGACTTGAGCGTTTATCATAAATTATTATTCGGTGCTAATTTGGTTATTAGCGTTTTACCGAATCTACTCCACAGAAATTTCATGCCAACCGCGTTAACTTTACTTCTGCATTTTTCTTCGTGTGTCCAGGTCTCGCTACCGTAGAGCAAACTGTATGCAAGTGCATAAGTATACCTAAATTTACTGGCTTCGTCAATCGTTCTCCATTCATTCTCTCAATAATCCTAAAAGATCTGTTCAGATTTCTTTTACACCTTTAACACAGTTTTTTCTCTGCGCCAAAGTCTTGGAGAATCCTCTTTTTACTGACTTTGTCCATTAGCGTTTTACCGCATATATTCTGCAGTAATTGCATGCAAACCGCGTCAACTTTAATCCTTTATTTTTCTTGGCATGTCCAGGCCTCGTTACCCTACAGCACACTGTGCGCAAGTGCATATTTATACCTAAATTTACTGGCTTCGTCAATTGTTCTCCATTTATGCTCTTAATAATCCGAAAATATCTAAAAATATTTCTTCCACACCTTTAACACAGTGTTTTCTCTACACCAAGTTCTTTGAGAATCCTCTTTTTATACTGACTTTGTCCATTAGCATTTTAATCCATATATGCCGCAGTAATTGCATGTAAATCGCGTCAGCTTTAATCTTATATTTTTCGGGGTATTTCCCGGCCT
>NC_046659.1:142088479-142105084 GCF_010883055.1 Belonocnema kinseyi | reverse complement strand
ATCCTAAAATATCTCAAAATATTTCTTCCACACCTTTAACACAGTATTTTCTGTACACCAACTTCTTTGAGAATCCTCTTTTTACTGACTTTGTCCATTAGCGTTTTACCGCATATATTCTGCATTAATTGCATGAAAATCGCGTTAACTTTAATCCTATATTTCTTTTGGTAAGTCCAGGCCTCACTACCCTATAGAACACTGCGTGAAAGTGCATAATTATATATCAAAATTTTAGTAGCATTTGTTATATTTTTACTTCTAGTAATTGCTCCTATACTGCCGACACACTTCCTAGAATTGTTTATACTCCCGGATAAATCTATCTATCTTTCATTTTTTGTTAAAAATAACATTATTGTAGGCGCAATATTTCTAAGATTTTAATTCGAAATGTAATTTATTTTCACAATATAGGCATTTTCGGCTAAAAAAGATGACTTTTGAAAAAATTAGTCGAATTTTCAACAAAATAAGAACATTTTCTGTTAAATAGGAGGATTATGAGACATTAATTCTGAACCCAAAGTAAAATTTATAGACTTTTCATATAAAAATAATGACCTTTTCATGATGCCAAAATTGGAATTTTAGACTTGACAAATAAAAAAAGTGAAATTTCTAGTAAAAGCTGAATTTTTAATTAAAAAGGACGACTTTTCGATTCAAAAATACCAGGATTTAAAAAAAGAGATAAATTATACAATAATAGAAATTTGAATTGAAAAAAGAATTTATTAAAAATTAGTTAAATTAAAAAATAAATTAATTGAAAAAATTTAAAAAGACGGATTTTCGCAAAAAAAATTAATTTAACTAAATAGTAAAATTCAACAAATAAGTAATTGAAGTTGTAACCAAATAGTAGAATTTTCCATAAAAAAAGAATTATTTTTGAATTAAAAATATAATAGTCATTTAAAAAGAATTATATAGCATTCAATAAAAAAAAAGGTGGATTTTCTTATTGGGTTCTATTACTCCAGTTCGCAGATAATGTAGTTGTCGTGAATTTTCCTGAAAACAGGGGAAAATAAGGAATATATTTTTAAAAAAGTGTGAAGTATCGGATTCAATAAACCGCAATAAAAGGGCACCAGGATTTGAAATATAACATTTTTATTTTTAATATTTGAAAAAATATTAGAATATCAACTGTTTTTTATTTAAAGTTAAAGTATTTTTGGTTGAAATATCAAATATATTGAATTTTTTGTTGAGAATTCATCTTTTTTTATTGAAAATTTTACTATTTGGTCGAACATTTTACTTCTCGGTTAAAAGTTCAACTACTTGGTTAAAAATGTATTTGCTTCATTAAAGATTCATCATTTTGGCTAAAATTCGACTGTTTTTATTAAAAATAAAACCTTTTTTTGTTAAAATATCAACTGTTCTTTATTTAAAATTGAAGTATTTTTAGTTTAAATACCAACTATTCATTTTTTTTAGAGAATTCATCTTGTTTGATTATAAACTTTAGTACTTTGTTAAAAGTTGAATTAATTTAATAAAAATTAGTTTTTTTGTTGAAAATGAAACTATATTTTTAAAAATTCTTATTTTATATTTAGTTTTTTTTTTATTTTAATAGTTGGAATTTAATACTTGAAACATAAATTTGTTGATAATTCGTTTTTATCGGTATAAAATAACATTTTCAGTTGAAAATGGATCTTTTTGTTTAAATTATACTGTTTTTTATTTTTAACGAATATGTTTTATTGTCGGAATATCAATTTTGTTTTTAAATTGAAGTATTTTGGGTTGGAATATCAACTGTTGAACTATTTGTTGAGAATTCATTTTCTTCGATTGAAAATTTTACTGTTGCTTAAAACTTGAACTAATTTATTAAAAATGTATTTTTTATCGTTGAAAAATCACCGTTTTCGATTCATAATTTCACTAATTAATCGAAATTTGATGTAATTTGCTGAAAATTCATTTTTGTTTTGTTTTGTTAAGATCCATCATTTTAGTAAAAAATAAATTTTTTAAACAGTATTTTGTTGAAAATTCGTTTTTATTAATGAAGAACAAACATTTCATTTAAAAATTATTTCTTCGGCTCAATTAATCCGTTTTTTATTTAAAATTAAAATATTTTGTTTTTTAAGTATCAACTGTTTTTCATTCAAATTGAAGTATTTTTTGGTTAAAAAATAAACTATTAAATTATTTGTTGAAAATTTATTTTCTTCGATTGAAAATTTTACTGCTTGCTTAAAAGTTTAACTGATTTATTAGAAATTGATTTGTTGTTGTTGAAAAATCACCGTTTTCGATTAATAATTTCACTAATTAATTGAAATTTGATGTAGTTTGTTGAAAATTAATTTTTTTTTGGTTAAGATTCATAATTTTAGTTCAAATTACATTTTTAAACAGTATTTTGTTGAAAATTCGTTTTTATAAATAGAAAATAAGCCGTTCATTTGAAAATTATTCCTTTCAGATAAATTTATCCGTTTTTATTTAAAATTAAAATATTTTGTGTTTGAAGTATCAACTTTTTTTATTCAAAATTAAAGTATTTTTTGGTTAGAACATCAACTATCACATTTTTTGTTGAGAATCCATTTTTATTCGATTTTTTAGTTAAAAATTGAAATTTTTTCGTTGAAAATTTAAGTATATACATAACAAAGCTTATCACATTTGTGATTTGTGATTTGAGATCTCCGAGAGTTCCGAGATTTCCGACGCGACGCTGATCGCACTCAGAACTCACCTCTGTCCGAACTTAGCCAAAGATTTCCAAAATTTCTCACCCTGAATATAATTCCAAATTCATTATTTTTTGGAAGAGTGTCTTGATATTTATATTGCAAAAGTAAAAAAGAAATATGAAAAATACCCGGTTTTCAAAAATATGCCCGGATTTTTCCCGGTGCTCAAAATTCCAGGGTAATTCATGGTTCTCCCGCTGGATGGCCACCTTCGACTGATGTGTCTTATTCTTTTATAGAACCCAATGACGTGCTTGCGTGAAACTATTCCTAATGTAAAATGTCTGCTCTCTTCCACGCGACATTCTCTAGCATCGCGTCAAGGGATCGCCATGAAAGAATCCTTCCTTTTTCAAAGAACTTCCATAAATTCAAGTGATATCGAACCAGTGGATCTGGACAGACGTGTCGCATGACGTTACACGAACTCCCCAGACTCTCCAATTTCTTGCCCGAGAATTCGTACAACTTCCGGTCTTAATGCACTTTCCCAAATTCGAGAGACAAAAGAAAATTATATTCATTCACACACACTTTCATATTTTGATTTGAATCTTACTATTTTATTCTTAGAAAGCTTGCGTATTTTTTATGTGATCTCACATGATGAGTTTGTGAAGCTCTTCGCCCGGGATGATTGCTAGAGAAATTGATCAGCAAGCTGGGTCGGTGCAGTTTTTTGGAGAAACGTTTTATTTAAAAAAGAAGGATATTTATTATCATTTAAATATTTATATTTATTTTATATTATTTTATATTAAATTTTATATTTATTTATTTATTGAAAAGAAGTATTTCACGTTTATTCTTCGTTTTTTGCCATTCTAGTGAGTTAACAAGATTGCTCTCAAACATGGGAAATAGGATGATTTTTCACGAAATAGGGGAATACATTTTTTTAATCAAATTGATTTAGATACTATATTAAATTCGTACGAAATGCTTTAGATTTCTAAGATTTTAAATCAAACCGAAAATTTGATTTTTTAATAAAAAAGTAATTGTTTACCAAATATTTATATTTTTAAATGAAAAGTTTTATTTTTAACTACATAGTTTTACTTTTCATCAAACTGTCGAGTTTTTAGCCTTCAATATTAACTTTCTACCGAAAAAGACAGATTTTCAACAAAATAAATGAATTTTGTATCAAATAGTTTAATTTCCTACTAATAAATGACAAATTTTCAAGCAAAAATGGAAAAGTTAAATCTTCAGATAAAAAAATCATTTTTAACCAAAAAATTTGAGTTTTAAACAGAATACATGAATTTTCAATAAAATTGTTGAATTAAAAAAAAATAACAAATTTTCACAAAATAATTATACATTTTTAACGAGTAAATATAATTTTTCAATACGAAAGTCATTTTCTCTAAAAATTTAAAGATTTTCTTATAGTTTAATTTTGTAACTAAACATTTTATTTTTTTACAAAATGGTAGATTTCTCAAGCCGAAAAGACAAAAATTTTAGAAAACATTTAAGTATTCAACTTGATAACATTAATTTGCAACAAAATAGTTGAATTTTTATCAAAAAAAGTGAGTTTTCTACCTGGAAAGATGGATTTGTAACAAAATAAACGAATTTATACTACCAATTAGATGAATTTCCGACTATTAATTTTAATTAATTATTTTTTATTTTTATTACTAATTTTATTTTTCAACCAAAATACACGATTTTTAAACAAAATGCATAAATTTTCAACCAAATTGTTGAATTTTCGAACAAAAAATACCAAGTATCTACAAAATAGTCGAATTTTTAGCCCAAAAGTAAGATTTTTTGGCAAAAGGGTTATTTTGTTACCAAATATTAAAATTTTTAAATGAATAGTTAAATTTTAAAATTAATGGTTTTTTCTACCAAAATGTTGAATTTTCAAACTAAAAAGACGAAATTTCTACAAAAATTAAAATTTTTGAAAACTAAAAATATGAATTTTCTTCCATAATATTTGAATTTTTACTTTCTTAGAGATACATTTTCAATCGGAAATGATAAATTTTAGTTTTCAGATAAAAAATATAATTGTTAAACAAAAACCCAAGTTTTAAACAAAATGCCGGAATTTTCAACCATATTATTAAATATTGAAACAAAAAGACCTACAAAGCAGTAAATCTTCAACCTGAAAATAATATTCGTCAACAAAAAAGTTATTTTGTACCAAATATATATATATATATATATATTTATAAATAAATCAATTATCCAAAAATTTATCCAAAATTTAAAATTTATGCAAAAATATCAATTTACTTACAAATAAATGATTTTTTTTTGTATTCAAAAAGACGAATTTTCAACAAAATAAAATTAATTTTTAACCAAACAGTTACAATTTTTGACTTATAAATGATAACTTTTTAACCAAAGATGGAAAAATTATGTTTTCAGATATAGAATTCGTTCGAAAGACAGTTTAAAACAAATTTTTTGAGTTTTCAAGCAAATTGTTGAGTTTTCAAAACACAAAGATCAATTTTCTCTAAAACAGTCGAATTTGCAACTCTGCAATAAAATTTCTGACAAAAGAGTCCATTTTGACTAAATATTAAAAATTTTAAATGAATAGTTTAATTTTCAACCAACTAGTTAAATTTATTATAAAAAGAATAACTTTTCAATCAAATTATTGAATTATGAAACCAAAGACACACATTGTTTACAAAACAGATACATTTTTCATGCAAAAATATGATTTATTAACAAAAAAGTTAATTTACTACTAATTATTTCAATAATTGAAAATATTGTTTAATTTTCAACCAAATAGTTGATTTTTTAACAAAATGTTCAAATTCTATAATAAAAACATATTTTTACTAAAAAAGTTCATTTTTAACCAAATCTTAGAATTTTATATCAAATTGTTAAATTTTGAAGCAAAAAAGACGAACTTTGTACTTTTAACACATAAAAATGAATTTCTACTAATAGAGTTAATTTTCAACTAAAGAGTTAAATTTTCAAATAAAATGTTGAATCTGTAACATAAAAATTAATCTTTAAGTTAATAGCTCAACTTTTAACAAAAAATTACAAGTTTTCAATATAAAAAGTTGAATTTTCTATAAAACAGTTGAATTTCTCACTCAAAAATATGATTTTTCATGAAAAAGATTAAATTTCTACCAAGTAGCTAATTTTTTAAATAAATAGTTAAATTTTCAACCAAAAATTTACATGATTAAAAAAAATAAGTGATTTTGAACCAAACAGGGAAATTTTGTACCAAATTGTTGAATTTTCAAGCACAAAAGATGAATTTGCTATAAAAAGGTACATGTTTAACCGAAGAATTAAAATTTATATAAAAAAAGTCCATTTGGAACCAAATAGTTGAATTTTCAACTAAAATGATGAATCTGAAAAAATATATAAATTTTCGTATAAATAGTTCAACATTAAAAGAAGAACTTGATTAAAAAACAAAGAAAACAAAAATCTTAATAAAACATGTAACAATTGATATTTCAACCAAAAAATATTTACATTTGAAATCTACAATAGTTGAATTTCAAGTATAATATATCAATTTTCAATTTAAATTATCAATTTTCAACTAACAATTGAATAGCTGCATTTAGTAGTTAAAAATTTATTCTCAACCAAATTAACGAATTTTAAAAAACTAGTTAAACTTTTAACCAAGGAGATGCACTTTCAACTAAATTGATGAATTTTCAACAATAAAAATATTTTGTTAACAAAAGAGTTCATCGTAAAGCAAAGTAATTTAATTTCTAATGAAAAAGATTATATTTTATCCACAAAATAAGTTATGTACCAAATAAGACGAGAAAACTGATCAAAAATAAAAAAGATAAAAAAAGTTCTCTTTTTTCTTCTTTATTATTTTTATTATTATCAAATCACAATAAAAAAAACATTTGCAAAAAATAATCACCAACGTTTCGGCACTCATACAGCACACTTAACCCGGCAAAAAGATAAAAATATTCGAGCAGGCAGGAACAGCAACGAAACCACGATGCTCTCTTTCTGACACCCAAGAATCAAAATCTAAATCCAAATGTAATAATTTTCTTAGTAAATTATTGAAGGACCACTCAAATCATTGCAATACAAATTAGTTGCAACCCAAAAACTGTAGATAGGCTTTTTCCTTCAGAAATTTGAACCAAACCGGGCGAGAATCAGAATGAAGAAGCACTCTATCTGAATGCTTCCGATTTCAATTAGAATTTCTAATTACCTTTTCTACAGACTAGATTTTTTCGTTACGAATCCAGCGATACTAAAAAATACTTTTTTTATAAAAAATGTAGATAGAGTCTTTCTTGAAAAGTCCGACAGTACAGAATTAGACCTAGGTGACCAACGGGGTGGGTACATAACTTACGTGGAGGCGGTGATGCTGCCGTCCGGACGATCTACATCCTACAAGACACACCACACCTCAATGGAATAAATTTACATGCACCTCGACTCAATGAGCACCGAGAAAACCGTGACAGAGACATACCCTCTGGCGTCTTCTTTGTTCGCGAATAACAAACAGACGAAGCAATAAATCGAGAAATAACTTGGATTCTCGCCTCCCTTCCTCTGCAAATTGATACATTAGTTTCTAACTTTCTATTTTAGTAACACGTTTATTTAGTATAAATGAAAAGTTTATTTAACTTTGAAGTGGTAATCGTTTTACACTTATCAATGTAGTTCCAGCGTAGCCGCTGATAAAACAAAACCGTAGTTATATCTATAGAATTTGATTGAATAATGGCTTTCAAAGTTTGGCCAATTCGAACTATAGACCGTCCCGGACTTTGATAAAAGGACAAGACGAAAAAAAAGCAATACATTATTAAAAATTTCTGGTTCCAAACCAATTCAAACCAAATTCAATTTATCTTTACTCAAGGCTAATTGTTTCTTCAAATCAACTGTTGCTATTCTGAGCTGATCATTTGCAGATCTCAATTTTTTGAATTCAGCTTCTGACTGAAGACAACTATTCTCATCCCTGAGTTCATGAAACCTTATGAGAAAATCTTTTAACTCATTTTGATACAAGCATTTAAGTCATCTTTAGCTGCTTTCTTCTTGGTTTTTAAGGACTTCAAATTAGATTGTAAATTATGGACTTTCCATTTTTAATAATTAATTTCTAATTTAACATTATCTAATTCACTACAACACTTTTCATTTTGATTTTTAAGTGATCTAATCTTTTCATTTACTTAATTCTTTTCCTTATTTTGATCATCTTCTTCTGCTTTAAGCTTCGAAAATTCGTTCCTTAAAGAATCCATTTCGTTTTTCCATACAGCATTGTTTTCTCTTGCCTTTTTCGGTTCTTAATTGTCATTAGTATTCTCAAGTCTCAAATTGTCATTTTTATTCTTCAGTTTTCCTAGTTCGTTTTCCCAATCAGCTTAAATATTTTTTAAAGCCAGGAACTGTTTCCGAAAAGCTTATTCATTTCCATTTTTAACAAGCGTTAATTTTTTTAACCAATAGATCTTTCTTCAACTTTTCCACATGTACTTTTAAATCTGGAACATCCAGTGTTGTTTTATTATTCTAAAGACTCTTCAGTTGAGCTTCTAAATTTTTCACCTTCACTTGAAAATCTGCAAAATCTTTCTTTAACCGATAATTCTCTGCTTTGAGATTATTTAATTACTTCCTTCCTGCTTCATAAGCATTGAAATCAGCCGTTATCTTCTCTAGATTAGTATTAAATCTGTCCATGCATGGTGTAAGTGCATAGTAAGAAGGTTAATTATTATTTATAATTAATTTTAGCTCAACTTCAGTTCCAGGATGAGTCCCTCGTTCAGGTTCTAAGTAACCTACTCTACATTGTTCAAAAAAGTTTTAATTGAGCATTAAAGATTAGCTAATGATTAATGCTTAAATCCTTCAATTGTCTTTCACCTATTAAACAAATACCAAAGCAACTAAATTAAAACTTTCTGGAAAAAGGTCATTTCATTAGAGTAGTTTCAGGCACAAAATGTACAAAATTCTTCTTCTTGAGACAATTTTTGATGATGTAAACCGGTTCATTGTAGCTTCATTTTAGGTTCATTGTTGCAAACAGGTTGTGTTCTTCGGCTGCGGACATTCATTTGAAGTGTGTCCTAGATTGCCGATGACATTTTGAAAGACCTAATTTTTTGTTATATTTGCAAAATGATTTGTTGAAATTCCACTTTCTTCCTTAAAACATCCTTTGTTGTTCTAATCCGTTAGGTCAATCGTCAAAACAGATACTTTATATGCTTCAGCAAGTGTTGCAAACACATCTCAATATGCTCTGATTTAGAATGAAACGATTGCCTCTTGAGTTCACTGAGAAAAATTTTGGCAAGGTTATCGTTAAATTCATGAGTTGCACTAGGGAGTAGTAGCTGTTTTTCCCACTGACAGAATTTGCGATCATATCCATTTAAATCGCTTTATAAAGCACTGATAGCTCTAATTATGGTGGACAGTGAGCTTAATGAACTTGTCAAACTTGTTGTTGAATTCACTTGAAACCGGTTTTGCACGTTTTAATGAATTCAGTGGTAACGATTGAAAAATAGAGTTTGTATTCAAAAGATTCCGATTCAAATTAATCATAGTTGTTGTATCCAATAATGAAGCTGCTTCTGCAGTATGCGTTATCTCCTCCACTTCCATCCAGGAACCTGAAGGATCAACTGCCTGTAATTTATTAATTTAATAAGCCTTATTTTCAATATTCGGAAGATCTTTCTTTTCAAAATTGTTGTTAGAAAATTAATGTTATTGGTTAGAATGTCATTGTTTTAAACTCTCTTGTTATTTTTTTTAAAGATTCATCATATTAGCTAAAAAATCAACTTCTCAGATCAAAATTTAATTACTTTAGTAAAAACTTCTTGTTGATTTTTGGTTGAGAATTAGTTTTACTTTCATTAAAATGTCTCTATTCCAGTTTTGTCTTTATTAATTAAATTGAACAGATTTTGATTTTTAATTAAAATATTTTTTCTGTAGAAAATTTATCTACTTGGTGAAAAAATCCTTTATTTACAAATTTAACTATTTTGTAGAAAATTTACTTTTTTCTAAAAAATTCTTTTGTTTTTATTTAGGATTTATCATTTTAGTGAAAAATTCAACTATTTGGTTTAAATTACTTTTTTATTGAAAAATAATATTTTCAGTTGGAAATTAAAATTTTCGTAGATAGTTCGTCTTTTTGGCATCACAATTTAGTAATTTTGTATAAAATATTTTGTTGTTGTTGAAAAATCATATTTTTTGTAATTGTTAAGTTTCGAGGTGAAAAATTCATTATTTGTTTAAAAATTTAATTATATATTTTTAGATTGATCTTTCTTCATTCGAAATTAAAATTCTGAGTTGAAAGTTGATCTGCTTTCCTAAAAATTCATTTTTAAAGATTCACCTGTATGGTTGAGAATAAAAAATTTTTGTTAAAAATTCTTCTTTTTTTTTGTGAAAAATAAAAAATTTTATCTGGAAATCTAGCCATTTTAACTTTAACTGGAAATGAATCCTTTATTAGTAAAAAATTCAACTATTTAAAAGAAAATTCGCCAATTTCATTATTAATGTATAAACTATTTTATTAGAAATTCGTATTTTTTGGTTGAATCAAGCTGGTTAAAAATTAGTTTTTTTTCTTAATTCAAAAATAATTTTTCAAACTGAAAATTTGACGATCCCATTTTTAGTTGAAAAAAATTTTGTTGTTGAAAATTCCACTTTTCGGATTAAAAATTCAACTCTTCTTCTAAAATATTCGTCTTTTGGCAGAAAAATTTAACTGTGTTTGGTTAAATGTAAATATATTTTATTTGAAAATTCGAACTTTAAAAAAATGCATTTTTGTAGGTTGAAAATTCAACGATTTTTATAGTCATCTTTTTTGAACAAAAATTCAACTGTTTAGTTGAAAATTCGTCTTTTTGGGTTAAAAATTTAATTATTTTGGTTGTCAGTCAACTATTTTTTTAAAGATTCGTTGGGTTAAAAATTACTTTTTTCATTGTTAAAAACTCATCTCTTTTGGTAGAAAATCGTTTTTGGTTAAAAATGTAACTATTTTGTTGAAATGCAATATATTTCTACATATACGAATTTGAAGTTGAAAATTCATGTTTTTAATTGCAAATTTGTGTTTTGCTTTTTGCGGAGAATTATTTTATTTTCAAATCGATATGTAATTATTCCAATTCTGGTTGAAAATTAATACTTTAAACTAAAAACTGATAAATCAATATTTCTAGGTAGACAATTATTATTTTTTCTTTGAAAATTAATCCTATTCTGTTGAAAATACAACTGTTTCGTTTACAATGAATCTGTTTTGGCTAACTATTTAACAATTTAATTATTTAACAATTTTGTTGAAAATTGGTCTATCGATTGAATTCAACAGTTTTGATTACAAATTAAAATCTTTTTTAGTTGAAATGTCAACTATTACAAGTTTTGATGAGAATTTTACTGTTATTCAAAAATAAACTATTCAAGTTTCGGAAAAATTCATTTTTCAACTACTTTGTTCAAATGCAATATAGACTGGCATCCCATTTAAGTAACTTCTATTTAAGTCGTCCCAAGAAATTCTGTTCTCGGACTTTGGTGATGCGGGTACCACGGGACCGACAAAAACACTGTGCTTAGTCAAGTTTGACAAACAGCATGAGAGCCCCCCTCTCAGCACATTAGTTGCATCAGGTTGCGTCATGCGTCTAAGTCCCATTGACTGTTCAAATTCGCGTTCATTGATGATCTCTCAATTTGAAAATAGCTTAAGATCGAAATACCCGTAAATTATTATTACTTGGACATATAGGGGACAAAGCTAGAAAAGTTGTCTATAAAATAATATTTCAGTTTACAACAGAACTGTATGAATTCGTTACAAAGTAGAGAGTTATAATTAATATAATTAATCTCAACTCTAAATTATACCTCAAACCTGGAAATTATGCAGATATTGGAAAGTATAGACTCTCACATTCCATAAGTTATTTGCATGCGAATTTAGTCTTCGATACAAATAAGTGTCCGTTTCCTCCGCACACGGAAAAAATTTCTTGAAACGTACGAGCTAATCTAGAATTTATTAGATTCAAGGAATTTTGGGGAAGTTCGAGAATGTATTATTTTCGACAGATTCTGTATATTTTTAGTATCTTTAATTAAGGGACTCTTTAGGTTGGTATGGAAATAGAGTTGCGCCATGCAACTCTCAAGAGAGAGAGAGAGAGAGAGGGGGGGGGGGGGGGGGGGGCGATGTGCTCAGTCAAGCGTGAAAAAAAACTCGAGGGCTACACTGTTATCCCGAAAGTTGCATCAGGTTGCATCATGCGTCCAAAATCAACAGAAATGCTAAATAGTTAAATTTACACGTAAATAATTATATTTTCCAACAAAATGTTTAATTTTCAACCAAAAAAGATAAATTCTCAGCCATGAAAATAATATTATACTTTTTAATTAAAAAAATTACCTTTCTAATGTATAAAATTACTTTTCTAGCAAAAGATGAATTTTCAATCCAGAAAGACGAATGTTTAATAAAACACTTGATTTTTCGGGTAAAATATGAATTTTTAAAAAAATAGTAAAATTCCCATCAAAACAATTCAGAATTCCGTCAAACTGAATTTTTAATTAAAAGGCACCAATTCTTAACCAAAAATATAATAGTAGAATTTTAAGTTTAAAAAAATATCTTTCAATCAATAAAGATGTCTTTTCTACCAAAAGATGAATTTTTCAATCTAAAAAGACGAACTATCTATCCAGAAAGACGAATGTTAAAAAAAACAATTAAATTTTCGATTAAAAAATGACTTTTCAACAAAATACTTTAATTTACAACAAAACATTTAAAAATTTCACCAAACTGAATTTTTAACTAAATGATATGAATTCGGAACCAAAAATATAAGAGCAGACTTTTCAGTCAAACAGAGTTAACTTCTAATGAAAAAGAGGTCTTTTCTAACAAAAGATTCATTTTTAATTTAAAAAAACGACTTATTAATCCAAAAAGAGGAATAGGCAATAAAACAGTTGAATTTTCCACCAAAAGGAAGACTTTTCAACAAAAAAGTTGAATTGACAAGAAATTAATTAAATTTTCAACCAAAAAAGATTAATATTTAACCAAAAATATAGTAGTAGAACTTTTAGTTAGAAAAAATTAACTTTCAAGCAAGAATGATGACTTTTCTACCAAAAGATAAATGTTTAATTAAAAAATGATTAGAATGTAAAAAACGACTTATTTATACAAGAAGGCGAATTTTCTAGAAAAAAGTTTAATTTTTTACCAAAAAGTTGCTTTTGGAACCAAAAAGTTTAAGTTTCTGCCAAAAAAAATTATTTTTCAACCAGAAAAGATGATTTTTCAAGCGAAAATATAATAGTAGATTTTTTAGTTAAAAAATTAACTTTTAACCAAAAAAATGCACACTATCTATAAAGACGAATAGTATCTATCCAAAAAGATGAATTTTCAGAAAACAGTTTCATCTCCGACGAAACAGATGGCTTTTAAAAAAACTTGTTAAACTTTCAGAAAAAATAATTAAATTTTCAAGAAAATTGTAGAATGTTTAACTAAACAGTTGCCTTTACAACTGATTAGTTAAAGTTTTATGCTAAAGAGAAGAATTTTTAATAGAAAAAGTGAAATTTTCAATCTACAAAGATGAATAGTCAACCAAAAATTACGAATTTTCAAAATAAGAGTTAAACTTTCCATAACAAATTTCCTTAAATTTAATACAGAAAAACAATTTACCGAAATTGTTGAATTTTCAATCGAAAAAGACGATTTTTCAACCAAAAGCACTAATTGTTTTATCAAAAAAGACATTTGAAACCAAATATTTAAATTTTTAATTGTTCAGAATCAATTTTCAACGAAAAATGAGAGTTCAATTTTCAGTAAGACGTTAATTAAAAAAGAATTTCCAACAAAATAGTTAAATTTTCAACAGCAGAGATGAATATTCTCCTAAAAAAAAATGAATTTTAATCACAGTATTTCAACTTTCAACCAGGTGGTACAATTTTTAACAATTAAAAATGAGTTCTCAATGAAAAATTTCATAGTTGATACTTTGAACGAAAAGATTTTAATTTAAAATTGAAAACAGTTTAATTCAACCAAATATGATGAATTTTCAACAAAAAGGTTTAATTTTTTACCAAAAAAGATGACTTTTTAAACAAAATTATTTAATTTTTAAATGAAATAATTTAATTTTTAATCAAATGGAAAAATTTTTAAATAAAAGAGATAAATTGGAAACGGAAAGGATTATGGTAGAATGAATCTTCGACTCAAAAAGTTAAAGTATTTATTCAAATAAAGGAATGCTCAACAAAACAATTGAATTTCGACCAAAAAGATGGCTTTTTAATGAAAAAGTTAAATTTTCAAAAAATAGTTAAATTAATTTTTAATAAAAAGACTACCTTTTTACCAAAGAAAGAATGTTCAAATCAAAAAGACGAATTGTGAATACAAAAGTTGAATTTTCGATCGTCAAAGACGACTTTTTAACAAAATAGTTTAATTTTCCACAAAAAATTAATTTTTCAACCAAAAATATAACAGCAGAATTTGAGATTGAAAAAAATAAACTTTGAACTTTTAAAATTAGTTTAATTTACAAGAAAATAATTCAATTTTCAAACAAGTAGTAGAACTGTTGACCAACAGATATTATTACTAAACGAAAATTATAATATTGGATATTAAAATGAAAAATATAAATTATTATTGATACGAAAAATTTACTCCAAAGACGATTTTCAGTAAAAAAATAGCGAGGAGGTGTCAAAAAGCGTGTCCTAACCTGAACAGTAAACATTTCCCAACGTATGCATACAACGGCACACTTGTATTGGGGGGGGGGGGGGGGGGTAACTACTATTTTTCAGAAATAACAATTTGCTTAATTCATAATACATAGAACTCATCTACCTTGCAATTTCGATGAAAAATATTCAGTTAATGGGGGTTGAAACTTATTTCGCCGGGAGCGGGAAGACCCCTGAAAGATTTCAAAACATTTTTGAATTTTAACTTTTAAAGACTATGTCTAGATTTATAATTTCATTGCACATCCTTTTTCCCCCAGGCAAAAAGTTGTACCTTTTTTAGTTTTCTAATTTGAGCCAAAAAACTGGCTTTTTTGTAAAAACAAATTTTAATTCGTTTCTCACTTCAACTCGTACACAGTCAGGCAGTTTTTAGGATTTTTCAAAAAAAAATTTAGAGAATGTAGTTCGAAATGTTCTTCGACTGATAGAGGAAAAGGAATTGAAAAATTTATTTAAAACAAATTGTTGTTAATTTTTTTCTGATGCGTGGCGCTTATCGCACTTCTCTCACTTCCAGCGTTTCGTTCATTGAGCGAATTTTGAGCAACAAAAAACTTCCAGCGAGAAAGTTGTTAACAACAGTACAAAGAAGTTTTCTGGAAATTTTTAGCCCAATCGATTGGATATTCAAGAAGTTATTAACGTCTCAAGTCGATAGCGGCTAGGCGACTCGCGCGCGGCCTGTGGCGAGTTTCAGATCCGATTCTTAATACAGTTCACCAGCGCCAAAAATAAAAACTGACCAAGTAATCAGGTAATATCAAAGTATTATGCATAAATAAATAATAGTGTATAATATAAAATAATTTATTCATTCAGTATTATGCACAATAGAATGGTTCCATTTTTTAAACAAACTGTACAAAATTAAAACAAAAGATCGAGAAAGTAGATTTGTTTGTAATTCCTGTTGCAATAGAGCGTTAGTATTTCTTGGTATACTTTTAATATTTCTGGACATAATATTAAATGAATAAATTAGTTTACATTATTTACTATTCTTTATTAATGCATACTACTTTGATATTACCTGATTATTTGGTCATTTTTAATTTTTGACGCCGGTGAACTGCATTATAAATCGGATCTGAGACTCTCGCTACAGCCCGCGCACGAGTCGCCTAGCCCCTATCGACTTGAGACGTTAATAATTTCTTGAATATCTAATCAATTGGGCTAAAATTTTCCAGAAAACTTCTTTGTATTGTTGCTGACCACTTTCTCACTGGAAGTTTCTTGCTGCTTAAAATTCGCTCGATAAACAAAACGCTGGAACTAATAGAAGTCCGATAAGCATCACGCATCAGAAAAAAATTAACAAAAATTTTTTTTAAATAAATTTTTAAATTCCTTTTGCTCTATCAGTCGAAGGGCATTTCGAACTACATTCCCTAAACATTTTATTCAGAAAAAAAAACAGAAAAACTGACTGACTGAGCTCGAGTTGAAGTGAAAAACGAATTAAAATTGATTTAAAAAAAGCCAGTTTCTTGGCTTTAATTAGAAAATTAAACAAGCGACAACTTTTTGCCGGGGGAAAAAAAGATGCGCAAAGAAATTCTACATATAGATATAGTCTTTAAAAAAGTTTGTGTGCCCTTATTCGATTCGGCAGCTTAATTTTTCTACTTCTTGTAATCACGCGTTTTGGTGCAAACTATCTTCTCGAGTTAACAGTGTCCCAACCTAGACAGTGTCCCAAATTATGTTGTGTCCCAAATTTTACGAAACTCCCTATTTTAAAAAATTAATCGAGAAATTTGCAATAGAAAATTTTATTCCAATATTCTGAAATACTTAATAATTTTATTTGAGATTGTTGCTTTATTTTTTGGATGTTATCTTCCCGTCCTTTAATTAGTAAGAACATATGTAACACACATTTGCTCACGATGTACACATAGATTTTCTGTAAGTAATCACTTAACCATTGAGAGTACATAAGGTATAAAGAAGGGCCCTCGATACAAAAAGAAGAAGACCC
>NC_046659.1:142074542-142088379 GCF_010883055.1 Belonocnema kinseyi | reverse complement strand
TTATACGTATGTAAGTCGTGGATTTGGATTCAAGGATCGAACTTGAATGAATCGAGTGGTCCATTCGCAAAAGTAGATTCATTATTGGCACTGTTCGGTTAATTAAGGCAGACATCGACTGGACCATTAACGGCTATACTTAACACATGTAGTTGCGCGCCACACGAACCGCTAATCAGATGCATGTAATTAAGAGCACGCGCATTACCAGAACCGGCACAGTTTCTATATACTCCTAACTCTCTACTTTCATATCAATTCAAATTTTTATTTTCAAAGACCAAAAAACATTTTCTTTTTGCTAATATTTATTTTTTACGCTCTTACATTTAAGTCAGTCAACATCTTGAAAAAAAACGTATTAACGGATGATTTATTCAATATTACTGACTGAATCAAGTAATCATTTAAAATAGTAGCTTTGGGGTAAAAGCACCCTATCGGCAATCGGCAAGCCTGGGTTCGATTCCCAGCGGAGCGAAAGGAGAAGATCTTTTCTCAGAACAATATTTTGATTCTAAAAACTTATTTTTAGTTGATTAAAGTGACTGATTTATCTGCTATATTGAAATAGTGAATTTTTTTAACTTAAAATTCTTCAATAAATTCCTACATCTTAATAAATTATTAAAATTAGGGCACTGATTATTATTGCGGAATTTACACTACCGTTAGACCTGAAGGAGCTTAAAAAGTTAATTTAATTTTGTTTTTGTTTCTTGACCAACAATTTTTGTTGTTGTTGAAAATTGAACCATTTTGTTGAAAATTAGTAAATTTCGTTTAAAAATTAATTTCTTTTTGTAGAAATTTCGTCTTTCTTGGTTAAAAATTATAAATACCTAATTAAAAATTAACCTGATTCGGTTGAAAACTAACTTTCCTATAGAAAATTCATTCTTATCAAAAGTTAAACAGTTTTGTACAAAATTAAACTATATGGTCGAAATTAGTTTGCGAAAAATAATTTTTTAGTTGCAGATTCATCATTTTAGTAGACAATTTATTTCATTGGTTGAAAATGTAACTATTTTGTTGCCAATTCGTTTTTCTTTTTTAGCTTAAAATTAATTCTTTCAAGCGAAAATTGATTTCTTGCATTTTTGTTAATTTTTTTCCTTTTTAATTAAAAATGCATATTTCTCTTGGTAGAAAATTTAACTATTTTGGTGAAAATTCATTCATTTGTTTTTTAAAAAACATAAATTCTTGTTTGAAAAAACATCTGATTTGGTTGAGAATTCAAGTATTTTATTGAAAATTTGTCTTTCTCGATTGAATTGAACTGTTTTTTATTTAACTTGAAAATATTTTTTTGTATAAATATCAACTATTACATTTCTGACTGAAAATTCATCTTTTCAGGCTGAAAATTATTCTTTTGTGGAAGGTTGAACTACTTTTATCAAATTAATTCAACTGTAAAAAATGTATATTTTAGGTAAAAATCACCACTTTGGTTGAAAATTAAACTGCTTGATGAAAATTCGTATTGTTTTGGTTGAAAATTAATTTTTTACCTACATAAAATTTAAGAATTTGGTTGAATATTCATATTTTCGTGTTGAAATGTTGAATTTTTTCTATCTTTGTTTTTTATTTATTGAATATTATTTCTGAAAATAAAAATTAATTTTGTTCGTTGAAATATCAACTATTAAATTTTTTTGTTGAGAAGTCTGCTTTTTTGGTTGAAATTTTTACTACTTGATTGAATTTGAAACTATTTTGTTAATTTATAAGAAAAACTAGCGATTAAATATTCGAAAAATATTGAGTCGACAAAGACTTCGTAAGATAGAACGGATTATAATATTTTTTGAAAATTCCTTTTTTTCTATGAAAATTAATTTTTTTTTAGTAACTTTAAACTATTTCATGTCATCTTTTTGTTTCAAAATTCAACTTCTTTGTGAAAAATTCATTTAATTTGGAAAAAATATCATTACTTTGGTTAAAAACTGTATTCTATTGTTGAAAATTGAATTTTTTTGGTTGAAAATTTATTGCTTTTTCGATTGAAAATTACTTTCCGATGTAACTTAAATTTTCCTTTTCCATTTTTGGTCCAAAAATTGGGTTTCAGTTGATAATTCAACTATTTGAATGAAATATCATGCATTTTGCGAAAAATTCGCCTTTATTGGGAAAAGGAAACCTTCTTGATTAAAAATCCTTCTTATTGGTCGAGTTCAACTGTAGTTTATTGAAAATAAAAATCTTTTTGGTTGGAGTTTTTAGTTTGAAGATTTATCAATTTAATTAAAAATTTACCTCTTCGGTTAGTAATTCAAAAATTTTGTCGAAAATTCATTTTTTTCCTTTGAAAATTTTGAATTGTCAATCAAATAGCCGAATTAAAAAAAGAAATAAACTTCAAGCAAAAACAGTTGAATTTTCAACCCGAAAGTTGAATATTCAAGAAAATAGTTAAATTTGTAACCAAAAATATGAATTTTTAACAAAATATTATAATTTTTAACCACAAACATGAATTCTAAACAAAAAAGGCTAAGAAGATTAATTTTATACACCAAAAAAAGCGATTTAAAAAAAATGAAGAATCTGTAAACAAATAGTTTAACTTTCAAGCGAAAAATATGTCATCCAGAAATCAAAAAGTTAAATTTCCAGTAAAAAAGTTAATTTTCAACAAAAAAAAAAGAATTTTTAGCAAAATAGTCAATTTTCCAATCGGAAAGAAGTTTTTTCAACTGAAATAATGTATCTGCTAAAAAAATTAATTTTTAACAAAGCAGTTCAATATTTAACTTGTTAGAACTTGAATTTTTCACCCCTACTTTCCACTGCTTCCCCTTGCTTCACGTCAGTCTTCAACTTTCCCTTTCTCCAACCTGTTTGACCAATACTTCCCCCTCTACTTGCTTCCCCAGCCAAAGACACACTTCCACTATTTCCTTTTCTCAACCATCACTTCTAGTCTGCTACTAACCCTCATTTCCAATAATTTCCCCTACTTCCCCTCACTTACACTCATTTCTCTTACTCCCCCTCACTAATTTCCCCTGCACCCCTCCACTGATTTTCCCTACTTCACCTTCTCCTCTCATTACCCATCATTACCCCTCCAATCATTTCCTCTCACTTCTCCTACGTCTCTTACCATCATTTCCCCTCACTTCCCCTACTGTCCCCTACTTTTCCTGTCCTAAATTCTTTCCCCTCATTTTCTCTCACTTTCCCTACTATTCCTCCCACATTGTCCCTACCCATTCCTGCTTCTTCTCCCCTTATTTTCCTCACTTGAAATCCCATAATTTCCCCTTACTTCCCCTCCTTGTAAAAAACTACGAAGCGTGAAGTCTGAATCAAAAATATAACAATAGACTTTTCATTTTAAAGAAATCTGTTAAACAAAAATAGTTCAATTTTCTCTTGAGGTTCTATTAACTGAGTTCGCATTTAAGCGAAAAACAAGAAGTTTCTTGAAAACAGGTGAAAAAGAGAAATTCTTTCAAAAATGGAGAAAAATAGAGTTATAGATAAAATTAAATATCTGTCATTGTTTTATTAACATATCTACACGCAATACAAATAAATTCTGTAAATAAATACGATAAATAATTTGAAAAAGTCCACATGCAATAATTTAATTCAAGATTGTCAGTTCATTATTGCTTATTAATGAATAAATATTGAAACGCTCATGATAGTTCGTTATTATTAATTTAAAATTTAACATCAGGTTTGATTGCAGTTGGTAACGACACTCCCGGAGTACGAGTCGCACACGTTAAGGGAATAAACAGGGACATTTAAATGATGTACTCAGAAGGCGAGAAGCAGGTACTGCCAATCCAGTATACTGGATATACTGTAATCTGTTTAAACAAGTTATCTTCGTTATACGAATACTCACCTATCGTGCATCGTAATACAATTTTATTACTATTTTAGAACATAACTTTAATTAATTAAATAAATAATTATCATTTGCAAAGGACATATCTAGAACCACGATGCTCATCCGCACGAAATAATAAGTTAATCTGGTTTTAAAAAGGAAGAACTAGTTTAAAAACTTATTTACATTTTTTCCTAATTCCAATATTTCTATAATAGTACGTTTTGGTAAATTTAAGATTCTCAAACTGATTTTCTTAAGTTGGTATCATTAAGTAATGCTTATTAAATAAGACATCATTCTAATTTATGGAGTGAATACGTTGCTATCATAAAGGATGTTAATTATAAATAATAAGCATTAGCGCCAAACCTTTTTTTATTTTTCATCTTCCCTGAGGGACTATCAATAGCCTTCTTTGCACGGACTATTTAAAACTAAATGTAAAAGTATCGACAACAATAATTTAATGATTGTGAATTCTCTTTTGTTAAAGCTCCTTCGGCTTTAACGAACAAATTCTCATCACGTATCTCGTGCTTCGCACTCGAGTTTATCCCTGAAATTATATATCATTCCCATTAATGTATATTATTATCATTCATAACTTGTATTGGTATTAAAACAGACGAAATTTTATTGTGCCGTTTAAAAAAATTTGATAATATTTTTTGCAATTCATTTTTAATTCACAATAAATTATTATTAGTTTATTCTAATTTTTTTTACATTCTTCTAAGTTTACTCAATTCTATTCATTCGATAAAGTTTTTTAAAGTTTTTATTTCATTCATCTTGAACTCTGTAAAACTCATCCTAAATTTGGAGGCATTTGATCAAATTCTTTTGAAGTTTCTTTAATTTTTCCCTAATTAATTTCAAACTTATTTTCGAATTGATTGAATTATGATTGTACAAAATATAGGACTGATTTATTTTGAAAGTGGTTAGTTTAAATAAGTTTGGTTTGCAAATGTTATATTAAAATTTTTTTAACTAATTGAAAATTGTACATTTCAGTATTTTTTTCAAATATTATCTTTATTTTATAAGATATTATCTTAAAACTATTCAGCTTCTACGTTTTTAATTTTGTAAAGAATGGTTGCGTATCAAATTCCTTGGTTCAGAAAGTGCGCTTTTAATGATTTAAATCATAATTTGTTGTTTATATTTCATGTTTTGAATTTGAAAATATAAATGAGAAAAAAGCCTTTTTGGAGACTTAAAAAAAATTGGTAAATTTTAGTATGCTAAAAGTTAAAAAAACGGCCTGTCGTATAAAAAAATAGGTGAAGGAAATTTTGTAGCTACGTTTTGGAACATACGCCCTTATGAATATTTTAATTTAGCTTGTGCCGTTTTTTATTATTTAAACGATTTTTTAAATTTTATGATTTAAACCGTTATTTAAACGAAAACCACACGTTTTATCAAAAAATTATTTCAAACAAAATTTTAGATTTTTTTCGGTTAAACAACCTTTCTCTTATATCTTGTGTCATTTTATCAAAAATGTAATCTTTTATTTTTATTGTTGTCATTGACGATTAAAATAGAAACTACCAATCATATTAAAAAAACCATTAATAAACATAGTTGTTCTCTACTTTCGGTAAAAAAATCTTATCTATTTATTTTTTCTTAGCTTGTGTCATGTGTCGAAAAATTTAAGTTTTGTATTTTCCCTGTTTTTTAGAAATAAAACAAAAAATGCGTGTGCTATAAAAAAGTGATTAATAATAAATTTGTAGATATTTTTTGGGCGCATAATGTTTGTCTCATAATTTTTTTCGTACCTTGCATAGTTTGACAGCAAAATACCATTTTTTATTACTTTTTGTTTGATAAAAATTTGAATTATCAATTTTTCGAAAATATTCAAAAAGTATTTATTATAATTTTGTAGGGTTTTCAAAAATTAACATTTTACTTTTCAAGTACTATGAACAAGTGCACAGAGAATTTTTGAATCATGAAAAAATGTGGTTTTAAAAACTTTCAAAATACGCTCAATTTTAGAATTTTAATCCAAAATGGCTCACCAACGAACTTGGCATTTAGCTTAGGACACTAAAAGAGTGTATCAAAGGCCAATCTAATAGATTATTTGTTCAAAAGTTATCGTGCTCATAGACAGACAGACATAAAGACAGAGACACATTAGTAAAAACCTGTTTTTGGGATTCAAGAGGTCTCAAAACGTTAATTTTTGACAAAAACTGGGAGGGGGGGGGGGTCAAATTTTACACAAATCTAATACCGTCAATGATGAGAATGTATTAACATGAAAAAATAACAGATTATTAATTAAATTTTTTGAAACCCCACATACGAGACGAAAAAGAAATTAAATGCCAAAAATTGTGATTAGAATGTGCTCACGAAGCGGGCAGATTTTCTGTTTTTTACTGTGAAGCATGTTTTTCATGATTAGAGCCATAACTATACATCCAATCATAAAGTGGTTGCTAACGAATTTGGAGATCTCTTTCAAATGCACAATTTTTATCTCTTCATCTTTTACCGTATTTTGCATAGTTTGGCCGAAAAATGTAATTTTTTGGATTTTTCATAATTTTGTATGCTGTTAAAATATGAAATTTTGATTTTTTTTTTAAATTCGAAAAATTGATGTGATAATCTTGTAGGACATTCAAAAAGCAACATTTTTCTTCTCTTGACTTTTTTCATATCGTGCGTTATTTGGCCTAAAATTTTCATTTTCCTGTCTTTTTTGGAATTTTGTAAATGCTATAACTCTGGTAATTTTTGATATTATGAAAAAAGTCATTGGGATAAATTGTTCAAATTTTTGAATACTATGAATAACCGTACGGAGAATTTTCGGAATTTTTGAAAAAGTCGTCTCAAAAATATTCAAAGTGTGCCCACTTTTTGAATTTGTATCCAAAATGGCTGACTAACGAACTTGACCTTAAGTTTAGGACCCTAAACGAGAGTACCAAAGGCCAATCTAAGAGATTAATTTTTTCAAGATTTATTGTGTTCACAGACAGACAGACACACATACAGACACACATACAGAGATACATTCATAAAAACCTGTTTTTCGGATTCAGGGGGTCTCAAAACGTGGACATTTGACAAAAACCGGGGGGGGGGGGGGGGGGGGGGGGGGTCAAATTTTATACACACATCTAACACTTTCTCTGAGGAGAATGTAAAAAAAGACTTCTTCTTAGGGAATATATCCTGCGGAATATATAAGGTAAGGGGCACACAAAAAACTAGGGTTTCTATTAGAACCCATTTTTGGTTCCAAAGGAGCTTGCAACAAAAATGAACCCCAGTTGCTGAAAAGGAACCCAAAACGATAAATTAGCTCTAAATGATACTTTAGCTAGACATAACTTAATGAAGATAATTAAAGTACAAATTATTACTTTCATTAAAATAGCTATAAAATCTTGATAAATATTATTTGCAAGTTATATAACAAAGTTGTAAACATAAAGATATATTCAAATGCAAAAAAATTTTCGTCTTAAGTCAGCGGCCGATAACTGTAAATCGAACCCTAACTTACCAGCTCTACTTTGCAAGAGGCTGGTTTGCGAATCCGCCTTCATGTTGTGCTTTTTAAATGCGCTCTCAAGAAACCATTTTGGTTCTCTATCTATAGGTATCTATTGGAGCTCAAGTTCTAAAGGATACCAACTTTTATTCAAGCTGCAACTTTAGTTAAGCCCCAGTTTTTTCTGAAGATCGTCCATTAACTATGTTACCACAGCAGCCCCCCCCCCCCGGAGGGGCCTCAAAATTACGGTTGGAAACGGTTAGAGGGGGGGGGGGCGTCACATTAGAAGTAACGTTTGAATGAGAATTTTTTAATGTTATTAACAATTTATCTTTTCTGATAGTAAATTAAGCTTTTTTTCAAAAGTTCTTCTGTTTTTTTGAAAATTCAACATTTTGGTTCCGAATTCTTGAATTTTGTTAAAAATTCGTCTTATTGGTAGGAAATTAATATTTATGTTGAAAACTTTATCTTTTTATATGAAAATTCAACTTTTTGATTGAGAATTCTTAAAATTTTAGTAAAAAATTTATTTTTTGGTTGGAAATTGAACTGTTTTGTTGAAAATTCCTTTCGTTTGGTTGAAAAATTATTTTGGTAATTGAAAATTTACATATTCCATTGGGGGTCGAAAATGTTTCTTTTTAAGTTTAAATTGAACTTTTTGTTAAAATTGGACTTTGTTTTTTTTTTGTTAAAAATTAATCTAGTTTAGTTGAACATTACATTTTTGGGTTAAGAGGTGTTGTCTTTTTTGGTAGTAGATTAATATTTTTGTTTAAACATTTTTCTTTTTTAGTTGCAAATTCCACTTTCTGGTTCAGAGTTCTTGAATTTTGTTTAAAAAATCCGGATTTTTGGTAGAAAATTAATCTTTTTATAGAAAATTTCATCTTTCTTAGTTAAGAATTCAACTTTTGGGTTGACAATTCTTGAATTTGTTCGAAAATTCTTTTTTTTTGCGTAGTTAATTAAACTTTTCGTATTAAAATTCATCTTTTTTTAGTTGTAAATTCATTTTTTTGTTGATAATTCCTTAATTTTATTAAAAATTCGTCTTTTTTACTAGTAAATTAATTTTTTTTGTTAAAAATTTCTCCTTTTCAGTTGAAAATCCAACTTTTTGGTTCAGAATTGTTAAATTTTGTGAAAAATTCGTCTTTATGGTAGTAAATTAATATTTATGTTAAAAAATGCATCTTTTTTATTTGAAAATTCAACTTTTTAGTAAAAACTCTTGAAATTTATTAAAAATTCTTTTTTTCTCGTTAAAAAATTAATTTTTTTTTAAATTAATTTTTTTTTTAATTCATCTTTTTGGTAAAAAAAATTTAACAGCTAGATTAACAAATTCCTTAAAAATGCAATTTTTGGTTGACGATTCAAAATTGTAGTTACAAATTTATCTTTTTGGTTTGAAATTGAACTGTTTTGTTGAAAATTCCTTTGTTTGGTTAAAAAATTATTTTGGTAATAGAAAATTTACATATTCCATTTTAAGTCGAAAATTGTTATTTTTTAAAATTAGAATTCGAATTTTTATTAAAATTGATCTTTATTTTCTGTTGAAATTGAATCTAGTTTTTTCAAAATTAAGTTTTTGTGTTTTTTTCGGTACAAAATTAATCCTCTTGTTTAAAAATACATCTTTTTGCTTAAAAATGTAACAGCTAGGTTTTAAAGTTGAACTAATTTAAAGCCGAAGGTGCTTTAACAAAAGAGAATTCACAATGGTAATTACATTATTGAGCACGAAGCGCGAGAGAATTATATTTTCAAGCGCGAAGCGCAAGAAAAAACAGTTGCACGCCCTAGACGCGCTCAAAGTAGCGTGCGTGAGCGTAGCGCCATGAGAATGTGCCCGCGATGCGGGCAGGTTTTTAAAGTAGGAATTCAATTTTTTGTTAGAATTGAACTATTTTGTTAAAAAATGGCTTTTTTTGTTTGGAAAATAAATCTCGTTTAGCTGAAAATTCAACTTTTGGGTTGAGAGTTTTTGTATTTTGATGGATCAAAATTTCATATTTTTGATTTAATAATTCAAATGTTCTGTAGCGAAAATTCGGTCATAACGCATTACATGAGAAAAGAAAAACATGAAACTTTCATTGAGCCGCAAGTTATTGCTTTTTTTTGCTCGATTTTCTAAATTATTTTTTAAAATTAAAGCCTATGAAATTTCTAACATAGTTTTCAAGGAATATTAAAAAAAAATTGTTGATTTTTTTATTCAATAATGAAAGTTTATTAAACAAAAAAATTACGAAGATGCTCTTTTGTAGAAATTTATCCAATTTATGCGAAAGTACATACAATTAGCGGGGAAGCTTGCCTTGAATGATGCCCAGCAGTATCGCATATTAAAAAAATTGTTTATCATTTGTATAAAAAAAATTAATCAACAAAAGCTGGATTTTTAGTAAAAATAGTATATAGCTACTTCAGATGTATTTTTGAAAGTGGAAATCTAAAGAAAAAATTTATATGTAACTTATAAAAAAATAGAGACGATTTGTTAATTAATTATAACAATTTTATAAACAAATGCATAAATTCGTCATTTTCAAATAGATTTGTTTCGTTTTTTTAACAGAAAGGGCAATAAATATATTGCTTATAGCTTTCTTGTGCGATTCTTTGATTTCAATTAGTGTTATTTGTTTAAGAAAAATTAACTAACAAACGCATCATATTCTCATGTTTCAGTAAAAGAAATTCGATTTTTTGAACAACTGCAGATATGTTTAAAATACCTCTTGATATGATACTTGGTCATAAAGAAATAATTAATACTTGTTTAAACAAATTAAATAAACAAATTGATTGTTTTGACATTTTTCAACAAATGAATTTCATTTTTGCAAATAAATGAATTCCTAATGTCTTGCTAGTATCCTTCCACAGTTTTTTTTTTACATTCATACTAAACAATTAGTCATTTTTGTTAAAAAATGTAATAAACAAATGAATAATTTGGCCCTGCTTTAGACGATAAATTTAGTTTCTTTGACACAATTAATTAAATGTGTATAATTAATGAGCCTTTACTGTGATATTTTGCTATTAGACAACAATTTATAATTTTTAAACAAATTTAATAAATAAATTACTCTGAGGCCGTATTTTAATGGGAAAACCGTATTGTTTTTTTATAAAGTCGACTACTATTTTTAAGCAAGGTCTCTCTGTAATGATACTGTATTATTCGGCAAGATATTTATCAGGAACAACAACGAACTGAGTTTTTTATACATTGTTCATAATTTCGACTGATTTTGATAAATAATTGTAAAAACAATAAACTTCTCCTGCCGTATAATACTGTATCATAACAGATATTTATGTTGCTTTCTGTTAAAAAAACTAAACAAATATATTTGAAAATGACGAATTTACGATTTTGTTAATAAAATTTGTTTAAATAATTAACAAAAGGTCTGTTTTTTATTAGTTATATCGAAATTTTTTATATTTAGATTTCCACGTATAAATACACATCTGAAGTAGAATTGATCGCAAATAAATAATGACCAAATTCATGCGGAAAAATGCTATTAACAATAACTTGAGTAAAACTTCGAATTTCACCAATCCAGATTGATCTTATCTTATCTAATCAGAATCTTCTTAAAAATTAATATTTTTTGATCGGAAATTCAACTACTTGATTCAGCATTCGTTTCTTTAATAAAAATTTCGTACTTTTGGATTGAAAATTCATATCCTTTGGTCAAATGTTAAATTATTCTCTTCAAAGTTGAACTTCTTTCCTGCCATTTTGTTTTGTTGGTTAAAGATTTATCTGCAGTTGAAAATTAAACTATTTTGTTGAAAATTTGTCTTTTTTGGCTGAAGATTAAACTAGTTTGTTTAAAGTTGAACTACTTCACTAAATTATTTTTTTCACCTCTTTGATGGCATATTTGATTAAAAATTTATCTTCCTTAAATGAAGATTCTACTATTTGATTGAAAAAGCATCTAATTTTTTATAAAATCAAATTACTTGTTGAAAATTCATATTGTTTGGTCAAAATTCAAGTACAATTTTGATAAAAATTTGTTTTTTTGACTATTTGTCTGAAAATTTGCCTGTTATGCTTGAAAGTTCAAGTCTTTGATTCTCAATACTCCTTTTAGGCTGAAAAATCATTTGAAGTAATCGAAAATTCATATTCAATTAATTATGTTAGCTAGGTTACTTTCACTTAAAGGTATTCTTTCCCCTATGTTCATGAAAAATTACCTTATTTCCCCTGTTTTTGTCAAATTTCCACGTTTGGCTTTATGTATGGCTGTATGTATGTCTCTCTGTCTGTGAGCACGATAATTTAAAAAAAATTGATTTATTAGATTGGCCTTTGGTAGACTCTATTAGTGTCAAAAACTGAAGATCAAGATTGTTAGTTAGTCATTTTGGATACAAATTCAAAAAGTAAGCGCTTTTAAAAAATTGTTGAGACCACTTTTTTTGAACATTCAAAAATTTTCTGTGCGATTCTTGGTAGTACTTGAAAAGGCAAACATTTTCTCGGGAAGACTTTTTTTGATAAAAAAAAAATGACCATAGTCACAGCATTTACAAAAATCAAAAAAACAAACGAAAAATAAAATTTTAAGCTCAGTAACATACAATATGAAAAATATTCAAGAAAAGAAAAACATAATTGTTTGAAATCCCTACTAGACTATCATAACAACTTTTTTTTTAATTAAAAATTCAAATTTTGATCGTACAAAAAAGAATGAAAAATAAAAAATTCCATTTTGCGGTCAAATTATTGCAAGATACGACAAAAGATGATTAAATAAAAATTGTGCACCCAGAACAGATATAAAAATTTGTGATTATTCACTTTTTGATAGGAAACGTAGTTTTTGTTTTATTCGTAAAAAACAGCATTAGAAATAGAAAAATTGAATTGTTGGTCCAAAAGCACACGCCACGAAAAAAATATAGAAGCATTCATAACATTTTAACTAATAACAATTTTCGTCTAAATTATATCTAAAAATTTTCTTCGAGCCACTTTACGCTGGGGTGCGTATTTTTGTTTAAATCGTAAAAAAACCATTTAAAATAAACAAATTAGATTTATAGAAAAACGACACAAGTCGCAATAAAATGTTTAATAACAAAAATGTTTTTTTACATTCTCATCATTTATGATTGAGAAAGTATTAGAATTTTCGAAAATTTAACATCACAGTTTTTCAACGGATCTCCACGTTTCGAGACTCCCTGAATCCGAAAATCAAGTTTTTACGATGGTGTCTGTCTGCCTGTCTGTCCGTCCGTCCGGCCGTTTGTAAACACGATAACTCCCGAAAAAATGAACGGATCAAATCCATCTTTGGCACACTTTTTTAAGGTCCTAAATGAAAGGACGAGTTCGTTAACCAGCCATTGTTGATAAAAATTTAAAAAGTGAGCGTATTTTGAAAATGTTTGAGACCACTTTTTTTTAATTTTAAAATTCTATGTAAGGATATTTATAGCATTAAAAAGGATAAGCAATTTATCCTTATGACTATTTTTGATAAAAAGACATTCTCAGAGTTATAGCATTTTCAAAATTTTTTAAATCAACCGAAAATCAAAAGTTTAAGCCAAAAAACGCACGATATGATAAAAAGTAAAGAAAAAAAACATTGCGTTTTAAAAGCCGTACAATATTCATATAACAAATTTTCGGATTTTCTTGGAAAATCGAAAATTCAAATTTTGATTGCACAAAAAATAATGAAAAATAAAAAATTCGATTTTGTGGTCAAACTATCTAGGATACGAAAAAAGATAAATCAACAAAAATTGTTATCCCAAAAAAGATCTTCAATTTCGTTAAGAATCACTTTTTGATAGGACACGTACTTTTTGTTTGATTCGTGACAAATAGTTGAAAATTATTTTTTGGTACGATCAAATTGGGATTTTTCAACTTTTCGACCAAATTAAAAAAGTTTTTACGATAATCTTGCAGGGCTTTTAAAAATGAACGTTTTTATTCTCTTGTCATAGAGATAAATATTTTGAGTTTCTGAGTACTATGAATAACCTTACATAGAATTTTGAAATCTTAAAAAAATGTGGTTTCAAAAATTTTTGGTACGCTCTAATTTGGAATTTTCAACTTTTCGACCAAATTAAAAATTTGTCATGACCATCTTGTAGATCTTTCAAAAATCAACGTTTTTCTTCTTTTGACTTTTTTCATATCATGCGTTGTTTGGCTTAAAATGTTCATTTTAGTTTTTTTTTGTATTTTGAAAATGCTCTAATTCTGATCATTTTCTTTCTATAGCAAAAAGTCATGAGGATAAATTGTTTGAGTTTCTGACAAGGAAACTATCCCAGGTGTCCCTCACCGATTTTGATGAAACTGCAATATGTTGTAGTACATCGAAAAATAAGAGACACGTATTTTTTTTTAT
>NC_046659.1:142059904-142074442 GCF_010883055.1 Belonocnema kinseyi | reverse complement strand
TGGCCGATAAAAAAAAAATACGTGTCTCTTATTTTTCGATGTATTACAACATATTGCAGTTTCATCAAAATCGGTGAGGGACACCTGGGATAGTTTCCTTGTGAGTACTATGAATAACTGTTCTTGGAATTTTTAAATCTTGAAAAATGTGGTTTGAAAAATTTTGAAAATGTGCTCACTTTTCGAATTTCGATCCAAAATAGCTGGTTTACGAACTTGTTCTTTCTTTTTACGCCTTGAAAAAGTGTTCCAAAGCAGAATCCAATCTGATCAATTTTTCGAAAGTTATCGTGCCTACAGAATACAGGCTATAGACTACAGACAGACGGACAGACAGACAAACATCTTCGTAAAAATTGTTTTTTCTGACTCCGTGGGTCTCAAAACGTGGAGATTTTATGGAAACCGACAATGTGTAATTTTACATAAAACCAATACCTTCTCATTAGGATAAATTTTTCACTAAAATATTTAAAATTTCAAGTCAAAACGGCGATTTTTTTATAAGATAGTTTAATCGTAAAACCAAAAATATTAATTTGGAACAAAAAAGGGGATTTCTAACACAAATATTTGCATTTCCAATCCAAAAAGTTAAATTTCTTAGAAATTAGTCTTATTTTTTACCAAAATAGTTTAATTTTGAACCCCGACTGACGAATTTTTAAAGAAACAATTGAATTTCCAACAAAATAATTATATTATTAAAACAGTAGTTGCATTTTATATCAAATAGTTAAATTTTCAAGCCGAAAGACAACTTTTTTTGAAGAGAGTATAATTTTCTTCAAAAAAGTTTACTTTTAACCTAACAAGAAAACATTTCTACAAAAATTGTCCAGCAAAACAAATAATAGTAGACTTTTTCGCCTAAACGATTGAATTTTAAACCCAAAATAATCTTATTTTATTCTTGTTGTTTATTAATTCAGTTTAAGTTTAAGCGAAGAAACCCCATAATTTTCCCGCATTATGTTAGACTTCCGTGAACCTAAATGACAATTATTCTATGAATAAATTGAATAAGCTTAACTTGCGTTTTGAATTTCTAAATTTAGATATGTCAAAAATCGAAATTCTTTTTATTTTATGCCTTGGTAAGGTCCACGAACTTGAGAAAATAACATAGATGTTCGCGTGGCAACTTGATGTCAATGATCTTGATCACACACAATAAATCATCCCTCGCTTTTTCGCTTCATATGGTCAAGTTAGTGTCAATCGATGATATTGATCCTGATTTATTGATTGACAGTAAATGCGATCGTAAGATTTCTTCCGAGAAATTTGGTTGTTTCGATTTTTAAAAGAGATAAATTCTATAGCACGTGGACCCTGTGTGGTCTGCCTACAATACGTTTCTTTTTTAAAATCAACTAACCATTAATTCAGGTTGGCAGAAAAAATTTATTTTCAAAATTTTCTGACTACTTCCTCAAAATCAAAAAAGAATATTGAGACTAAGATTAGGAGCCTATAAAGACATAAATCATGTCCTAGAAATCTCCCCTACCCATATCGCTCTTCCTCCTCTTCCTCCTCCCCACCCGAATCCCTAATACTCTCTTGCTTCCCTTCCTCTAATTGAGCCTCCTCTACTCCTACTGTCCTTACTGCCTCCACTTTTCCTACTATCCTACTTTCCTGTTTTTGAACACCCCTTAGTACCTCCTCCTCAAAAGCAGACTTCCAGACTTCCTCCGCTGTTTGTCTCACTTGGCCTACTCACTTCCCTGCTCCTACTCATCCTCAAGCACCTTCCTCCCCTTTTCCTTACTTCCCATGCTATCTCTTCTATCCTTACTCCTCCTCACTTTGTCTGCTTATTCTACTATCCTACTGTTCTACTTTCACCACCCATCACTACATCCTCCTCCTAACCAGACTTCCATACTTCCTCCTCTCTTTGTCTCTCTTCGCCTATTAACATCCCCGTCCTTACATACTCTCAATCCCCGTCCTCACTTTTTCATTACTTCCCCTGCTATCTCTTCTATCAGTACTTCTCCTCACTATCCTATTATCCTACTGTCCTACTATCAATACCTATCACTACCTCCTCCTCATAACTAGACTTCCATACTTCCTCCTTTCTTTGTTTTTCCTCGCCTACTCGCTTCCCCGTCCTTACTCACCCTGAAGCCCCGTCCTCACTTTTTCCTTACTTCGCTTGCTATCCCTTCTATCAGTACTCCTCCTCGCTATCCTACTATCCTACTCTAACGGCCCCTCACTATCTCTACCTCACAACCAGACTTCCATACCTCTTGCTCGCTTCGTCTTCCCCCCCCCCCACTATCTAACTTTTCTTCTTCCGCCTACTCACTTTCCCCCTACTACCCCTGCCAACAGTACTCCTCATCTTCACTTTCCCTACTCACTTTACTATCCTGCTACAGTATCCTCACCACCTATCACTTCCTCCTCCTCACAACCAAATCCTTATAATTTCCCCTCTCTTCGCCTCACTCCTCCAACTTCCTTGCTTCCCCGAACTTTATGATCTCTTCCCTTACGACCCCTTCCTCAATGATAACTAAAAAATTGACCTATTTAAACCGAAAAAGTGACCAAAAGTTACTAATTTCTAACACCAGAAGTTACTAAACTTGAATGATATATATTATTAATGTGATTAATGTTCCTTTGAATTTGGAAGAATTAAAAAGTATTCGATTCATAAGACTTTAAAACAATTCCAGTTAAATGCAAAACCATTCAAATCAATTAAAAACAACTTTAATTAAAAAAATGCCATTCATTTAAAAAAACTTGGATTGAATTTAGAGAAATTTAAAAAATTTATAAGAATTCAATGAAATTCATAAAAATTCATGGAATCTTTTGAATTTTTGAAAATTTTTTTAAAGCTCTTAAAAATCCCTTGGAATTGAAAACATATCCTAAAATATTTTTAAATCTTTTGAAACTTTTTAAAGCTATTTAAGGATTTTAGAAAGGAATTTTCCTTGGAATTTAAAAAGATATCCTCAAATATTTAAATTCCTTTAGAATCGATGACAATTATTTAAATGTATTAAAAATACCGAAAGGTATTAAAAAACTTCCAACATCTTAGGAAATCCATAAAAAATTTTTTAATCTCTTGTGGATTCTCGGAAATTTTAAAAATACTTCCAAATCCTAAGAATTCTTTAACATCCTTGTTAAATAATTGAAATCAATTAAAAATTACCTAACATCTTTTACAATTGTCAAAAATATTTCAAATCCTTTTAGGTAAATATTTTTTAATCCCTTGCCACTTTTCAAAGTTCTACAAAAGGCCTTGGAATGTTTTTAAGAAGCCTAAAATGTTTAAAATCCTGTAAAATTCCTTGAATCTGATTAAAGCTGTTAAAAATTCTTTGGATTTTTTTTAAGAATGTTTTTTATGATTAAAAATACCCTAAAATCTTAGTCATTCTTTGCAATCCCTTTAAGTTATTAAAATCAAGAAGAGATTCCTTGCAATCTATTGAAATCTCCCAAAATATTTCAAATCCTTTGAATTCTTTTTAAATCCCTTGAAATTTTATTGAAGGTCTTGAAAGTGCGTTACATATTTTTTAAATACCCTAAAATATTTCACATGCCTTAAAATCTGTTGGAATTCCTTTAAATTCATAAAAGCTCTTTAAAATTCCTTGGAATTAAAAAAAAAATAAATGAAGATATTTCAAATTCTTTAAAATCTTTTAAAGGCCATTCAAATTTTTTAAACTCTTAAAAAGTTCTTGGAAATTTGAGAATACCATAATATCTTTCAAGTTTTTTGAAATCTCTTTAAATTATTGAAATCAATGAAAAATGGTTTGTAATCTTTTAGAATATTTCTAATATATTTCAAAACCTTTAAGATCTATTGGAAATCCTTTGAAACTTAATAAAGCTCTTAAAAATGCATTGAAGTTTTTAAAAATACCCTAAAATCTTTATGATTTTTCAAATTCCTTCAAATTTTTTAACGTAATTGCAAATTCTTTGGAATCTTCTTAAATATCCTCAAATCTTTTCTAATATTATTAAATATTTTAATATTTTTAAAATCCGGCGGAATTCCGCAATTTTCGTGAATACTTTCTGTCAAATCCATTAAACATTATAAAAATGCATTAAAATCTTTTAAAGTACTCTGAAATATTTAAAATCTTCTAAAAGTACTTTAAATCATTGAAATGAATTAAAAATTATTTAAAATCTTTTTATATTTTCCAAAATATTTCAAGTTTTCAACCGTTTCAAAGCTCTTTAAAATTCCTTGGAAATCTAATTCTTTGCATTTTAAAAAATTCCCTAAAATATGTTAAATGCTTTGAAATCTTCTATCCTATTCATAATTTTTTTAGTTGAAAATTAATTTTCTTGAATCAAATTAAGGTAATCCATTTTTCGTTAAAAATTTATCTCTTTCAGTTAAAAAGTTATTTATTTTGTTAAAAATTTGAATTATTTTATAGAAAATTATTCAACTTCATCGAAAATTCTTGTGTTTAGTTAAAAGTTCAACTATTTGGTGAAAAATTAATTTTTCTGGTTGAAAATTCTTTCTTTTGGATTGAAATTCAACTATTTTAGTCTAAAATTTATTCTTTGGTTAAAAATTTAACTATATTGTTAAAAATTCGTTCTTTTATTAATTGAAAATAATTCTTTCGACTGAAAATTTAACCATTCCATTTTCGGGTAAAAATCGATTGTTTTTAATTGAAATTTCAGCTAATTAATTTTTCGCTAAAAATTGTTCTATTTGGTGTACAATTGTAACTGTTCAATTAAAAGTTGAACTTTATTTTATTGTTCAAAATTTAACTGTTTTTTTGAAAATTTGTATTTTTTGGTAGAAAATTAATCTTCTTCATTGAAAATTCATGTTTTTGATTAAAAATTCAACCAGTCGGTGGAAAATTAATCTATCTTGTAGAAAATTTAACAGTTTGGTTAAAAACTAATTTTTCTGGTTAAGAATTCAACTCTTTGATTAAAAATTCCTTCTTTTAGGTAAAAAATGAAACCATTTCCGTGGCAAATTGATTCTTTGGTTGCAAATTTTTTTTATTGTTTCAAAATCAATTTTTTTGATTGAAAATTTAACTATACCATTTTCAGTTGAAAACTGATTGTTTTGAGTCAAAAATTCAATCACTTGGTTGAAAATTGAACTACCTTGTTCAAAATTAATTTTTTTGGTGAAAATTTTCCTTTGTTAGTTTAAAATTAACGTATTTTGAAAAAAGGATCTTTTTCTATTTAAATCTAATCTTCTATTTTGAAAATTCATCTATTTTTTTTTAATTTGTCTGCTTTGGTAAAAAATTAATGTTATGGATTGAATAGTCTATTACTTGGTTGAAAGTTAAACTAATTTGGTAAAAAGTAATTTTATTGTTTGAAGATTTAATCATTTTATCTTTTCTATTACTTGGCTGACAATTCATTTTCTCGAATGGAAATTCAATCGCTCCATTTTTGGTTGAAAATAAATGATTTTTAGTTAAAAATTCCACAATTCGGATAAAAGTTTATTAATTTTTTTGAATAATTGACCGTAATTTTATGAAATCCAAAGTAATCCTATGCAATCCGCCGTAATTTTGGAAAATCAAGAGTAATTCTGTTTGTAGAGGTAATCCATAGTAATCCGAAGGTAATTTTCCTTGAACAACTGACTGAATTCGGGAGGTGGTTTTCTGCAGTTTTCCTCTCCCCTGACCAAATGTCCAGAAAAATGCTAGCAGTTCTAATAAATTCCTCATGCGCATTCATAGGAGTTATGACGAAAGTAATTTTATCACTTAAAAAATTAACTTTTCTAATTTTTTTATAAATCTCTGACTATCTTTGAGCAAAAAATTCTTTGATTTTTCTCTAATTTCGAGGGTTCTCCTGCCCTGCGGTTACTCTGATTAATGAGTGGATATATAAATGAAGATCAACCTTTTGCTCTGGAATGTTAAAATAAACATTTCCAACCACATGTACGCAAAGAATGGGAATTTCATTACCAATTGTGAGTGTAATAGTGAAATTCCCACCGATGCTTGTTTCTAATCTAACACTTCCCACGAAGAAATTCCACACTAATTTCTCAGTTATTTGCATTTCTATAAGTTCGTAGTATACCTACCGTTCAAAGCGATTGAATAATGCATCACTTCCTGGAGTGTTTAAGTATCAGTCTAATTTTTTTCTTGCTTAACGCTTGGCATTTTATATATTCATACTACCACAATTTAATTTAATTACAGCAGCCGGTATAGTATACGAGGTGCTAAATATTCACTATAATGCGGAAAAAGGGGATTCGAAATCAGTTTCTCAAAGGCAGGGGTGCTTTTCAGCAGTTTTCCTCTCCCCTGACCAAACTTCCTGGAAAATGCAAGTACTTTTTATTAATTAAAGAGATAAATTTTCCAGTTAAATGATAAATTTTCCACTAAGAAAATAAATTGTTAACAAATCTCTTTAACACTTATTATTTAAAGCGGAATTTTCAACAACAAATATTAATTTACTAATCGAAGAGACGAATTTTCAACCAAACAGTCGAATTTTCAACTAAAAAAAAAAATTTCACAAAAAATGGAACATTTATATTTTTAGTTAAAAAGATTTATATTTAACTGAAAAAGAGAAATGTTTAACAAAATAGTTCATTTTTTAAGCAAAGAAAATGAAAAGATGAACATTTAACGAATAAAATATTTTTTTTTTAACAAAAGCTTCATCTACAATCGAGGTTTTTCAACAAAATACATAAATTTTCATAAAATGGATGCATTTTTAATTTACAAGAGCAATTTTCAAACAGAATTGAAATAAGATTATACTGTAAGTTAGAAATAATAGTATCTAACTAAAAAAAAAATACGAATTTTAAAAAAAGTTGATTTTTCAACGAAAGAGATGAATTTTCAATTAAGAATATTAATTTACTACCAGAGTAAAAGAATGTATAAAAAAAGCAAAGAGAAAAAGCTGTCCAAAAACTAGTTGTAAACTTCTTGTATTACACTTTATTACAAGCGAATTACTTAGAATACTTAATTTATTTCGAAATATCTGCACTGCAAGTGGATTATGTGGATTAAAGGTGGATTATGTGGATTAAAGGGGGATTGTGTGGATTAAAGGTGGACTATGTGGATTTAAGGTAGATTATGTGGATTAAAGGTGGATTATGTGGATTAAAAGTGGATTAAAGGTAGATTATCTGGATTGCAAGTGGATTACTTTGATTCCTTTAATTAATCTGAATTGTTTGGATGGCAATGGGATTATTTGAGTTACTTGAATTACTGCGAATTACGTGGGTTACAAGTGGATTTCACTGGATTGCAAGTGGATTGCACTGGATTACAAGTGGTTTATTCCTAATAACAACGAGACTTCTCCGGTGTATAAGTGAATTACACCAGATTACACTGGAGTAATCCTGATTAACCCGGATAAAAAGTGAATTGCTGCAGGGTAGAAGTGAATTAATCTGGTTTATAATTGGATTACAAGTGGATTACTTAGATTAACTGAATTATTCAGATTACTATTAGATTATTATGGATCACACTAGATCAAACTTATTTTGGCCAGATTACAACTGGATTACTCCCAATTATAACTAAATTAAAAAGGACAACTGTAATTGTCTACATAATTCCCAATTACATAAATTACAAGTGGATTGCACTGGATTACTAGTGGTTCACTCGAAAGAACAATGAGACTACTCTGGTATATAAGTGGATTACACCAGATTACACTGAAGTAATCTTGATTAATCAGGTTAAAAGAAGATTTCTCCGGTTTATAATTGGATTACAAGTGGATTACTTGAATTACCTGAATTACTAAGTTTACTAGTGGATTATTAAGCATTACACTAGATTAAACTTCTTTTTACCAGATTGCAAGTGGATTACCCCCGATTACAACAAGATTAAAAAGGATAACTTTAATTGTCTGCAGTACTCTCAGTCTCATCAATTAAAATCGGACTTCAATGGTTTACACCACCCGTATATAAGTGGATTACACCAGATTAAGCTGGAATATTCTTGATTAAACTGGATAACAAGTGAATTACTGAAGATAAGGAATTTATTTCTCTGATTTACAATTAGATTACAAGTGGATTACTTGGATTACCTGAATTACTTAGATTAATAGTAGGTTATTATCGATTACACTAGATTAAACTTCTTTTCGCCAGATTACGAGTGGATTACTTCCAATTATAACTGGATTAAAAAGGATAACGTAAATTGTCTGCAGTACTCCCAATCTTATGATTTACAAGTGGATTGCACTGGATTACAATTATTTCAATCCAAATTAAAGTAAGACTACCCCGGCATATAAGTGTATTACACCAGATTACACTGGAGTAATCTTTATTAAACCAAATGACAAGTGAATTGCTGCAGACAAGAAGTGGATTACTCCGGTTTGTAATTCGATTACAAGTGGATTACTTGGATTAACTGAATGATTCAGATTACAAGTGGATTACTCCCGTTTATACTAGATTACAAGTAGATCACTCTGCTTAACCTTGAATTATTCGTGTGACAGTGGATTACTCTAGATTACCTTGGAATACAAATGTCTTACTCCGAATTATAATTAGATTAAGGGCGTGATTATGATTAGATTACTGCAATATATAATTGGATTACAAGTATATTACTTGGATTAACTAAATTATTCCGAATTCTCCGAATTACAAGTGGAATACGCGGAATTACAATCTGCTTTTTATTTTACACTGGATTACTGTCGATTAATCTCCTTTTTCAGTAGATTATTCCGAATTATGTCTGGATTACAAGTGGATAACTTGAATTGTCTAACTCCCTCCAAATTACCTGGATTACAAGTCAATTCCGCCGGATTAAAAGTAAATTTCTTCAGCTTAAGCTGGATTATACGTTGGTAATTCATGATTAATAGTGGATTAGACAGGCTTGCATTGTATTATCCGTCTACTCTGAATTACTCTTAATAATTTCGGATAACAAGCGGGTTACTCTGAATTACAATTGTATTGCAAGTGGATTACTTGGATTACCTGAATTTCTTCGAATTAACTAGATTACAAGTAGATTATGCCTGATCGCAAGTGGATAACTTCTATCTGACCTGGATTACAACAGGCTCTGTTGGATTGCAAGTGAATTAATCCAGATTAAATTGGATCATCCGTGCTATATTGAATTACTCTTGATTACCTTGGATTGCAAGTGGGTTATGCCAGATTACAAATGGATTACTGCAGATTACAATTGGATTACAAGTGGATTACACCTGATCATACTTGAATCACTTCGGTCTGAACCGGATTACAACACGCTATGTTGGATTACAAGTGAATTAATTTTTTATTACATTTAATTATTCGTACGATATTGTATTACACTTGATTACTTTGTATTACAATAGGGTTATGCCAGATTACAAATGGATTACTGCAAATTATAATTGTATAACAAGTGAATTACTTGGTTTGCCTGCTTTGTTCCGAATTAACTTAATTACAAGTGGATTACGCCTGATCACAAGTGGATAACTTCGGTATGATCGGGATTACAACAGGCTCTTCTGGATTACAAGTGAGTTAATCCAGGTTACAGTGGATTACTCGTACTATATTGGATTCCTCTTGGTCACTTTGAATTATAAGCAGGTTGCGCTAGATTACAAATGGATTACTGCAAATTACAATTGGATTACAAGTGGATTAAATGGATTACCTGTATCACTCCAAATTATCTGGTCCAATCCGTTGAAGCTGAAAATTTTTTCATTTGAAGTAATTAAAATTAAACTGAAAATTAATTTAGAAAAAATAGAACTTTTCTGAATTTTGTTCTTTCTAAATTAAAACTTTAAAAAATTTCCAATTCAACAAACTTTTTATCTCATCCTTTGACAATGCACAAGTAATACAATTTCACAAACTTTAAATATGCAAACTAAATATCGCCACTTCTATCGTGGGAAAATATTTCTGGTTTGAATTGTTTTTTTTTTTGTTATACGAATAAAAATAATACCTTATACATAAACAAAAGTTAACTTTTTAATAAAATAATTGTATTTTTTAAAAGATAATTGAATTTTTTAATCCAGCTGGAGAAATTTTCAATGGAGCAGTTGAATTTTTAACACAAAAAAATAATTATTAACCAAGCAGTTGCATTTACACAAATGGTTAAACTTTCAATCAGAAGAAACTAATTTTCAAGATATTAGTTGAATTTGTAGTCAAATAGTTGAATTTTCAACTAAAAATGATTAGTTTTCAATCGAAAACGAATTTGTGACATTTTCAATTCAAAAATTAATTTTTAACATACTAATTATATTTGCTCGAATTTTCAACAACAAAATTTTGAAACAAATAGTTAAATTTAAAAAAAAAATAGATTTCAACCAAATAGTTGCGCTTACAGCTAAACAATTAAACTTTTAAGAAAAAGAGACGAATTTTCAGCAAAGTAGATTAATTTATAATGCAATAGTTGAATTTTCCAGATAAAGTGGCAAATTTTTCAGAAAAAAAATTCAGTTTTTAACGAAAAAATTATTTTTCACCCAAGAAGGACTATTTGAAGATGAATTTACAATCCAAAAGAATGAACTATTTATACAAAAAGATGAATGTTCAACAAAACATTTAACTTTTAGATTAAAAATATGACATCTTAACTTTCAACTGAACTGTCAAATTTTTAAACAAAATTAAAATTCAACCACAAACAGAGTTTTTTTTAGGATGCAGTTGAATATTATCAACTTGAAAATTAAAATTTTCATCAAAGAAGATCGCTTTCATCTAACAACGATGAATTTTGCAACCAAGCAATTAAACCATAAATGAAAAGAGACGATTAAAAGAATATATTTTCTTGTGTAACTAAAAAATTGATTTTTCAAGCAAAAGTACACATTTTTTATCAGGCCATTAAATCTTTAACAAAAAAGTTCATTTTTAACCTTGAAAGAAGAATTTTCAACAAAAACTGATGACTTTTTAACAAAACAATTGAATTTTTAACCAAAAAGAATTAACTTTCAACCTAAAATATTGTGGCTCTTCTTACTCGATAAATATTTTAACAGATTAAAATTAAAATTATCATTACTGATAGACTTTAAGGTTTTTTATTGAAGATTGAACAAAATTTTAGAATAGAAAAGTGGTTTCATTTAATTATATCAATTATTGACTTGACACATATCTTATCAAAAAATGAACTTCCTGGATCAGGCAAAAATTCCAGCACTAAATCAGGCCGATTCTCAGACTCAAATTCTAATTTTCATGCACAATTTCTCATAAATCTTTGTAAATTAGTGTTAATCATATACATCAGTATATCGATTTAGTAGGTTTACGCATATTTAATTATTTCCTCGACAGCAACTAGTAATTAAAGACCAATTACGTTTCATATGATTGAGGAACTCTGGACTGATTTTTAAAGAAAGTGAATTCGAAATATACTGATCTAGGAAATACTGAGAAATACGCAGAAGTATATCGTTCGGTTATTCGACCTTTTAATCCGCGATAATCCATTTGAAATCCAGGTAATTCGAGGTAAGTTAGGTAACGCAAGAAAACCAGTTGTAATATAGTTAGAAGACAGAGTAATCCACTTTGAATACAAAGTAATCCAAAGTTATCCTGTGGAATCCGCGACAATCCACTTGTAAATAATAAATATAATAATATTTATTATTATATTTATAATAGAAGGAAAAAAATGGTAAAAATAATCAATAATATGATAAAAGATGTCATGAAAATGTGATAATGTTTTGTTGAAAATGTGTTGTTTTCTTTGTTGAAAATTAATATTATTGACTGAAAATTTAACATCCTTTTCTTGTTAAAATTTGATCTTCTTAGTTGCGAACTCGTCTTTTTCGTTCAAAAAATTAATCTTCTTTGTTTAAAATTTATGATTTTGGATGAAAATTCAACTATATGGTGAAAAATTAATTTACTAATTTTCCCATCTGTTTCAATCCACTCCAATCCACTCAATTCCTCTTCACTCCAATCGAATTCATTCTAATCCAATTCACTCCAATCTCATCCCGTTCATTCCAATCCAATCCACTCCAATCCTATCCAATCCAATCCACTCCAATCCTATCCAATTCAACGCACTCCACTCCAATCCATTCAAATCCCACAAACTCCAATCCGATCCAATCCAATCTAATCAAATCTAATTTAATTCATTCCGATCAAATCCACCCCAACCCAATCAAATCCAATCCAGTCCACTCCTCTCCAAATTATTCAAATGTGATCCACTCTATTTAAATTCTCTCTAATCTAATCCATTTTATTAAACTCCAATTCAATCCAATTCACTCTAAGCCAATTCAATTCAGCCCACTCCACTCTCCTAAAATTCAATTCATTCTAATCCAATCCACTCTCATCCCATCCCGTTCATACCAAACCAATCAACTCCAATATAATCCAATGCAACCCACTCCGACCCATTGCAATCCATCCCAATCGACTCCATTCCAATACATTCCAATCCACTCAAAACCAATCCACTTCAATTCAATACACTGCATCACGCTCCACTTCAATCCAATTCATTCCAATCCAATACATTACAATCCCATCACGTATTTTCTCAACCAATCCACTCCAATTCAATCCAATCGCCCTCACTAATTTTCAATCCAATCTAATCAAATTCAATTCCGTTCATTCCAATCAAATCCACTCCGATCAAATCAACTGTAATCCAATGTATTCCAGTCAAATCCATTTCAATTTAATCCAATTCAATATTTTTCAATTCAATCTAATTCAATTCATCCAAATTCGATCCACTCCATTCCAATCCATTTTGTTACATTTCAATCCAATTTAATACTCACAAATCCAATCTAATTCAGTCCAATACACTTCAATCCACTCCACTTTACTCGAATCTAATCCAATTGATTCTTATCCAGTTCACTCCAATCTCATCCCGTTGATTCAAATCAATCCACTCTAATACAATCTGATTTAATCCAATATACCCGACTCCAATTCGTTCCAAATCAATTAATTCGAATCCGTTCCAATCCAAACTAATCAAATCCAATTTATTTAATTCCAATCAAATACACTCCAGCCCATTTTAATCCAATCCAATGTATTCAAATCGAATTCGATTCAATCCAATCCTCTCCAATTTATTTAAATCTGATCCACTCTATTTCAATCCTCTCTAATCGAATCCATTGTATTACACTCGAATCCAATCCAATCCACTCTAAACCAATTCAATTGAGCCGACTCCACTCCGCTGAAATAAAATCCAATTCATTCTAATCCAATCCACTCTCATCTCGTCCCGTTCATTCCAAACCAATCCACCTCAATCGAATCCAATTCACTCCACTCCGATCCATTCCAATCCTTCTCAATCTTATTCATTCTAATCCACTCTTATCCAATCCGTTTAATTTAAATTTAATCAATAGAATCCAAATCATTTCAATCCAATCCATTCCAATCCATTCCAAACCAATCCACTCCACTTCCTTTCAATACTCTGCATCACGCTCCACTCCAATCCAATTTATTATAATCCAACCCACGAAAATCCCATCTTGTACATTCCAAACCAATCCACTCCAATTAAATCCAATCCACTCGACCTTACTAAATTCCAATCCAATCTAATCAAATTTAATTCCAATCAAATCCACTTCGATCAAATCCACTTCGATCAAATCCACTCCTATCCAATGTATTCCAATCCAATCTTATGCAATACAATCCAATTCAGTTCATCCAAATCCGATCCACTCCATTCCATTCCAATCTACTGCAATTGATTTTATTATATTCCAATTCAATTCAATTCTCTCCAATCCAATCCAATTCAGTCCAATCCACTCCAGTTCACTCCACCTCACTTCATTCAAAATCTAATCTAATTTATTCTCATCCAGTTCACTCTAATCCCATTCCGTTGATTCAAATCAATCAACTCCAATCCAATCTGATCCAACCTAATCCACTCGACTTCAACCAGTTTCAATCCAATTCATTCCAGTCCGCTGAAATACACTCTAACTCAATCTCATCCAATCCAATCCATTCCAATCGAATTGAATTCAATCCACTTCTCTCCACTTTATTCTAGTCCGGTCTCTTCTATTCTAATCCTGTTTTTACTAATCCAGTTTCTTACACTCCGCTTCGTTTCTTTGCTTGCAAAATTTTTAGTTGAAAATTCAACTATCTGACTGAAAGTTGAACTACCTTTTTAAAAATTCAATTCTCTGGTTGAAGATTCTAGATTTCGGTTGAAAATGGTTTGGTTGTAAATTCAACTACTTTCTTGAAAAATTAATTTTCATTACTAAAAAATAATTTTTATAATCAAATTTTGTTTACTGGAACATTAAGATTCTTGCTTAAAAATTCATCTTTTTGGTTGAAAACTAAACTATTTTTGTGAAATTTAGAAATGCATCAAGTAACTAACTTGATGCATTTCTAAA
>NC_046659.1:142031900-142059804 GCF_010883055.1 Belonocnema kinseyi | reverse complement strand
TGCATTTCTAAATTTCACAAAAATAGTTTAGTTTTCAACCAAAAAGATGAATTTTTAAGCAAGAATCTTAATGTTCCAGTAAACAAAATTTTATTAAAAAAATTATTTTTTAGTAATGAAAATTAATTAATTAATTAATTAATTAATTTAAAATTAAAATATTATTTCGTTGCAATATCAACTATTACATTTTCCGTTATAAATTCATCTCTATTGTTTAAAAATTAATTTATCTTTTAAAAAATTCAAATATTTGGATAAGCTATAATTTACTTGTAATCCAGGGTAATTCACTTGTAATTCAAATAATTCGAAGAAATTAAATTAATTCAAGTAATTTTTCAGTTGCGAATTTATGCGTTCCTTTAAAACTTCGTGTTTTTCTGTTGAAAATTCAATTATTTTTGTTTGAAAACTAATTTTTTTAATCAAAAATGTATTATTATATTTTTGGTTCTAAATTAATCATATTTAGTTGCTATATTATGAATTTTGCTGAAAATTTCTCTTTTTCAGTTGAAAATTCAACAAGTCTGTGAAAAATTAATCTATTTTGTAGAAAATTCAACAATTTTGTTACATCTAAATTTAAATTGTTAAATATCACTATTTTATTGAAAATTTGTTTTTTTTACAAAATTAATGTTATTGGTTAAAGTTTCCTATTTTTTATTGAAAATTCAACGATTTGGTTAAAAATGAATTTACATTGTTGAAAATTAAAAAATTTTCTTAAAAAATATTCATTTGGGTTGAAACCACAACTTTTTTGGTTAAAAATTCGTTTTCTTGTTTGTTGTTTGTTTTAAAATTTAATTCTTATTACTGAAAGATTATATCGTAAATTGTTGGTCTAAAATAATTGATCTTTTTCAATTAAGAATTCAACTGTACAAAGTAATCCACCTCTGCTGGACCGAATTTAAAAAAAAAATCTCAACCAAAAAGTTGAATTTTACACTAAAAAGGATGGATTATTAAACAAAAAGATCAGTTTACTACCAAAAAAGACGAATTATCAATAAACTTCAAGAATTCTCAACCAAAAAGTAGATTTTTTAAAAAAGAAACTTTTTTTTCATTTTTAAAAAAGTAGTTCAATATTAAAATCTAGCTGTTAAATTTTGTACCAAAAAGATGAATTTTCAAATGACAAGGTTAATTTACCACCGAAAAAAACTAATTTTTAACCAAATTTAAGAATTGTTAACCGAGAAGTTAAATTTTTAACTAAAAAGAAGAATTTTTAAACAAATCGATTAATTTACTATCAATAAAGACGAATTTTCAATCAAAAAGTTGATTTTTTAAGAAAGAAAGGGACTTTTTTAATTTTTGAGAAAGTAGTTCAACTGTAAAAGCTAGCTGTTAAAATTTTAACCAAAAAGTTGAATTCTCAAACGAAAACTTTAATTTACTAACGACAAAAATTTATTTCACAAAATTAAAGAATTTTCTACCGAAAAGTTGAATTTTCAAACCAAAAGATTAATTTACTACCAAAAAAGACGAATTTTTAATGAAATTTAAGAGTTCTCAACTAAAATGTTGAAGATTCAGCTAAAGACAAAAATTTTTTAACAAAAAGATTAATTTTCTACTGAAATAAACGAACTTTTAACAATATTCATAAATTCTTAACAAAAAAGTAAGACATTTTTGGTCCGAATTTAATCTTTTTAAATTGAAAAATCAACTGTACAAAGTAATCGACCTCCGATGGACCGAATTTTAAAAAGAAATTTGAAATGTCTTTTATAGGTCCTATTGTACTATTTCTCGGGGAATTTTTATATGTCAGTTTCTAGATGTGTTTTTCGATCTTTGTATTCTCGACACCGAAGTGAGACGTGTTAAAATATTTAGGTTGTTCGACCCTAGACTACTAATCTTTGCATACATTAATCAAGGGAGGGTTCATGCCTGAGTCGTGTTTTCCAAGACTGAATGTGACATCCCTATTCGAAAACGAGCATCCCTTGCTCGAAACTTGATACTCAGAATGAATTTGTATTCAAAAGATCCCGTCTTAGAAATCCGACTTTTAATTATTTTCACACAAAAAGTTTACTCATTTCTTTATAGTTTTATTTATGATAAATTGGCGAGTTTTGTCAAAAAGTTCTTAATTTTGAAAGTCCAATTATGCAGTTTTCTAAATTCAAATACATGTTAATATTTGTAATTAAAATGGAATTATGAAATGCAAATTGTGCATTAATTAAAAAGCATACTATTATATATAAGTCTAAGACAAGATAAAGAAATTCACCTTTTTGTTGAAAATTCATATTTTGTGATTGAAAATTCAACTGCTTTGTAGAAAAATCGTCTTTTTGAATTGAAATTTAAACATTTTGGTACAAAATTCGACTATTTTTATTTAAAAATCCTCTTATTGGTTCATAGTGATCTTTTATTTGAAAAATTAATCATTTTTAGTTCCAAATTTAAGTGTTTGGTTAAAAATTCGTATTTTTTGGTAACAAATTAAAATATACGGAAATTAAAAAAAAGAATAATTTTCAAAAAAGGAGTTTAGTTATCAAATTAAAAGTCAAATTTTTAAGAAAAAAATTGCACTTTTACACACGAAAAGATGAATTCCTAATAAAAAAAAGTTCATTCAAAAAAGTTGAATTTTCATACAAATAATTGAATAATCATAAAAGAGAATAATTTTGATTTAAAAGTGGAATTTTTAAACTTACAGTAAAAATTATTTATAAGAAACCAGAAAAAAATCAAAAAGTTGAATTATTAATTAAATATTTAAAACTAACGTACCCTTTGGATAAAACCTGATTTACGTTTATGAATATGAATAAATAAGCAATTAAAATAAAAAGTGATTTTCAGGGTAAGTATTGAAATGTGCCTAATTGAATTTCTCGTGATATTTAATCAGGTTATAATTGAATTTTTTAACTAAAAAAGATACATTTTTAATTAAAAAGAAATAGTTAAAGTTTTAATTTAAAAAAAAATTATATTATAAAAAACGAATTTTCTAAGAAATTGTTGATTTGTTTGACTAAAATATTGAACTTTCAAGACAGAATGAAAAAAAATTCTATACAAAACTATTGAATTATCAGACGAAAAATACGAAATTTTAATTGTATACAAAAAAAGGACAAATTTCAAACAAGGTACAAAAACTCTGAAACCAAAAGTTGAACTTTGAACAACAAAGACTAAACAAATTTTTAACAAAATAGTTTGATTTTGACAAAAAGTTGAATTCTTTCTTAAAAAAGAACCATTTTCGACAAAAAATGGAATAGGTACATTTTCAGTTACCAAAGTAATTTTTCAACCAAAAAGAAAAGGAATTTCAACAAAACAATTCAATTTCCAACCAAAGAGATAATTTTTCAACTAAAATTTTGAATCGTGAACCAAAAATGCATTTTTCAGAAAGTGGTTCAACTTTGAAACATAGTTGTTACATTTTTAAGCTGAAATATCAATTTTATATAAAAAAACGAATTTTTAATTAAATTTAAGAATTAATAACCAAAACTTTGAATTTTCAAAAGAAAAAAATTCTTTTCTTATTTTTTAAGAATGTAATTCAACTTTAAAACTAATTTATTGAATTTTTTACGAAACCGATGAATTTTTAAGCTTGAAGAATAATTTACTGCTGAAGAAAACAAATTTTTAAAGAAATTGAAGAATTCTCAACCAAAAAGTTGAATTTTCAATTGAAAAAGAAAAATGTTTAAACCAAAAGATTAATTTCATAGAAAAAAGACGAATTTATTAATAAAACTCAAGAATTCTTAACCAAAAAGTTGAAATTTTAACTTAAAAAGATAAATTTGCAAAGAAAAAGATTAATTAACTGCCGAAAAAGAAGAATTTTTAATAAAATTCAAGAGTTCTCACTAAAAAGTTGAATTTTAAACTAAAAAGGATGAATTTTTAAACAAAAAGATTAATTTACTACCAAAAAGACGAATTCTCAATAAAATTTAAGAATTATCAAACAAAAAGTTGATTTTTTAAGAAAGAAACTTTTTTTTTAATTTTTAAGAAAGTTGTTCAACTAAAAAATCTAGCTATTAAATTTTAAACAAAAAATATGAATTTTCAAACGAAAAGTTTAATTCACTACCGGAAAAAACGAATTTTTAACAAAATTTAGAAATTCTTAAACGAGAAGTTAGATTTTTAACTGAAAAAAAGAATTTTTAAACAAAACGATTGATTTACTAACAAAAAAGACGGATTTTTAATAAAATTCAAGGGTTATCAACTAAAAAGTTAAATTTTTAAATAAAAAGGATGAATTTTTAAACAAAAAAAATTAATTTACTACCAATAAAGACTAATTGTCAATAAATTTCAAGAATCCTCAACCAAAAAGTCGATTTTTTAAGAAAGAAAGAAATTTTTTAATTTTTAAGAAAGTAGTTCAAATTTAAAATGAAGGTGTTAAATTTTTAACCAAAAATTTGAATTTTTAAACGAAAAATTTAATTTACTGATGGAAAAAAATGAATTTTTATAAAATTGAAGAATTCTCAACCGAGAAATTGAATTTTCAACTAAAAAAGAAGCATTTTTAAACGTAAATATGAATTTACAATTTACTAACAAAAAATACGAGTTTTTAATAAAATTCAAGAGTTCTCAACCAAAATGTTGAAGATTCAACTAAAGACATAAATTTTTACACAAAAAGATTAATTTTCTACCGAAATAAATAAATGTTCAACAAAATTCATGAATTCTCACCAAAAAAGTTGAATTTTTAACTAAAAATAATTCGATCTCCAATAATTTACCATATATTGCCCAAAATCAAATTTAAGACATTTTTATAAATTTCGGTAAATTTATGAATTTTTTGGTAATTTATGAGAATATCACAGGTAATTTATGGTAAGGTGCCATAAATTGCCCAAAAATCAATACAAAAATTTCTGTAAATTTCCAAAATGTTATGGAAATTATCTGTCATTTATAATAATTTTACAGGGAAATATGGTAACATACCATAAATTAGCCAATTGATGGAAATATTCGGTAACTTATAATAATTTTACAAGTAAATATAGTAAATTGCCATAAATTACCTAAAATTTAATTTTAAACATTTTTCTAAAAATTCAGAAATTTATAATCTGTTCTGGTTAAGGCTTTAACTATTTTATTATTTTTGATTTAGAATGAAAATATTCTTTTGTTGAAATATAAACTATTAAGATTACACTTAAAATTTGTCTTTTTGGCTTCAAAATTTAACAATTTGATAGACAATTAAACTATTTCAAATTTCCAACAATTCGTTTTTTGGTTAAATATTAATTTTCCATGCTAAAAATTTAACGATTAATAATTAATAAAAATAAATTCCATTTTTCAAATAAACTATGAAATAAGATGCGATGAAATTTTAACAAGAATTGTTGACCAAAGTACAGATATTATCAAAACATACATTAAATAAAATAAAATTTAACACGATAAAGAAAATTTTTTGGTTTACACCATCCTTATATTGTATATAAATTATATAAATCTGGCGAAGCGCCAGACAGATGATAAAAATGTATTTATTAAAGAAGCAAGAGCTTCCATTTACAATTAAAAAATAACAGAAGTAAATTCTTTGAGATATTATTTTAAAGGATCTACGCACGAACGTGGGAAAAGTAGAAAGACCAAGCGTGTAGCGCGAGGCAAATAAATAATTGAGCGCTAAAAGCGAGATCTGGCAGACACGCGATGAGAATGTGACATATTAATCAGTGGAATTTTATTATGTCTTCTAATAGCGACTTCATTTTTTTTATCTTTGCTTACATCCTTATAAATGACATAAGAACTGTAAAGATAAAAAAATTATTTTACTTTTTATTTTTGCTTGTTATACATTTGAGTAATAAATCTGGTAAATATGGATTATTATGGATATTTCTAAAAGTTTCAAATAAGAATTTGAAAGAATTTAAGAGAATTTTTTTAATTTTGCAGAATTGACAACAAAAAATTGACCAACAATTTGAATAACTTAAAAATATAAGGTTTAAAAATTTTAAAAGGATTAAAAGAAGAATTTTCTTAGGATTTATGGGAAAATTTTTCATGATTTTTGTTGTTGTTGAAAAATGAAGTTTAAGAGCAAATCGAAAAATATTTTCAAACCTTTCAAAAGATTTTCTTAAATTTCGATAATGAGTAGAAGATTTTAAAGCAAAATGTTTCAATTTATTAAGATTAAAAAATATAAAAAAGATCGAGTTAATTCAAGAAATATTGAGAAGATTTGAAAAGATTGGAAAAGAATTTCAAATTAAATTTTTTTTAAAAATTCAGTTTTTAAAAAGATTTTAAATCAAAGCTTCAGAAGATAAAAAAGCATTGTTAAAGGTTTCAAGTGAATATACAAATTTTTTTAATTACTAGGAAAATTTGGAAGATTTTCAGGCATTTTTAAAAATTTTTAATGATATTTCAAAATTTTAAGAGAAATTCGAGTAATCTAAAAATTCGTTTAGGAATTTAAGAAAGTTCTAATACATTTAAAATATTTTAAAACTTAAAGGAATTTACAAAAATTGATGAAATATTTTTTCCAAAATTCTTGAATATCATGTAAAAAGGCTAGAATTTTTCCAAATAATTTGTAAATTCCTGTAAAAATAATTTTTTTTCTATCTTCCTAATTCGTTTTTGAGCAACTGAAATATTCAAAAATCTTCTTTAATTTTCTCAAAAATCTTATAAAATTTATGTTTATATAAGTTTAAAAACAAACTGATATTACTTTTTTTCTTGTAAGTAATTTCAATATTTGTGTGATTAAAAAAATAATTTTATTTGCTTGTGTTTATCTTTTTTTATCGTATATTTAACTGCCCTGTTAAAAAATCATTCTTTTGGATTAAAAATAGAACAATTTCGTTTGAATTATTTAATTATTTGGGTAAGAATAAACTATTTTGCTGAAGATGACTTTTTTAAATTTGAAAATTAGTTTTTGAAACCGAAAATTTAACGATTACATTTGTGTTTTTGAACTTTCTTTTTCAGTTGAAAATTCAACTGTTTTATACGAAACTTCACGTAATTTGCTGAAAAGTCGTCTTTTGGTAAAGAATTCATTTTCATGGTAGACGATTCATCTTTGCAGGTTAAAAACTCTCCTACTTAGTACAAAATCCAACAGTTTTGTTGGAACTTTAATTATTTTGCTAAAAATTTAAATATTTATTTGGTCTTAATTCAACACTTTTCTTAAAAAATGCATCCTTTTGTATGGAAAATTGATCTTTTTTGGTTAAATATGCAACGCCTTGGTTGAAAATTAATCTGTTTTGGTTAAGGACTCAACTATTTTCTTGATTTTTATTTGAAATTAAAATATTTTTTTCTTTAAATAATAATAGTTACATGTTTCGTTGAGACTTTGTTTCTTTGATAGCCAAATTAACTACTTTGTTTAAAGCTAACTAATTTGTACATTTTCTTTTAAGATTCATAATATTTGTCGAAAATTCAATTGTTACTTAATACTTTTTTTGTCAAAATCTCAATTAATTTGTTCCCTTATAAAAAAAGTGTTGGTAATTATTAGATCCAATACTTAACAATAATTCTTTTTCATAAAATTTAATTGTTGAATATTGTTAAAATTTGTTGTTGAAAATTCGTCAAAAATTAAATTGTTTTCTTGAAAATCCATCTTTTATCGCTTATGAAAAAGACGTATTGGTAAGTATTGGATCCAGTACTTTTTTCGCAAAAAAGTATTTGGTTTCCAATACTTATTCACAAAAAAAGTATTATATCCAATACTTACTAATACTTCTGTTTCATAAGGGTTAAAAATTCGTCATTTTGGATTAAAAATTCATCTTTTATTTTGACTTCATCATTCTTTTTTTGTCCAAAATTCAATTATTTTCTTGCAAATTAAATTCGTTTCTTTAAAATTTTATTATTTTGTTGAAAATTAGATTGTTTTGTTAAAAATTCGTCCCTTTGGATCAAAAAATCACCTTTTGTAGTAGAAAAGTCATCTTTCTTTGTTCAAAATTCACCCCTCTTGGCAAAAAATGAACTTTTTTGTTGAAAATTCAATTACTTGATGATTAGTCTTTGTTAAAAATTCACCTCTTTTGCTAACAATGAACCTTTTTGTCGGAAATTCAATTATTTTCTTGAAAATTCAATTTTTGTATTGAAAATTCAATTGCTTTGTTGAAATTTCAATTTCTTTGTAGAAAATTCTTCGTTTGGGATCAAAAATTCATCTTCTATTGTAGAAAATGTATCTTTCATTGTTCTTTGTTAAAAATTCACCTCTTGGCTAAGACTAAAATGTTTTGTTCAAAAATTCAATTGTTTTAATGAAAATTTAATTTTTTATTAAGCGTTCAATTGATTTGTTGAAAATTTAATTGTTTTGTTGAAAAATTGTCCTTTTTATATTAAAAATTCATATTTTATGGTAGAAAAATGTTTTTTCATTATTAAAAATTCACGTCTCTTCGCTACAAAATTAACTCTTTTGTCGAAAATTCAAGTGTTTTGTTGAAAATTCGTCCTTTTAGATTAAATATTCATATTTCGTGGTAGAAAATTGTTTTCTTATTTATTTTTATTCATTTTTATTTTTATTTATTTTTATTTATTTTTTGTCGAAATTTCAATTTTTCTGTTGAAAATTCAATTATTTTATTGAAAATTTAATGTTTTTATTGAAAATTCAATTGTTTTGTTGAAATTTTAATTTCTTTGTAGAAAATTCGTTCTTTGGGATTGAAAACTCATTGTTTGATGCAAAAAATTCATCCTTTATGGTAGAAAAGTCATCTTTGTTTTCTAAAACTTCACCTCTTTGGTTAAACTGAACCTTTTTGTCGAAAATTCAATTTTTTTGTTGAAAATTTAATTCTTTTGTTAAAAATGTAATTGTTATGTTGAAAACTCGTCCTTTTAGGTTGAAAATTCATATTTTATGGTAGAAAACTGTTCTATGATTGTTAAAAATTTGTCTCTCTGTGTTAAAAATGAACTTTTTGTCGAAAATTCAATTTTTCTGTTGAAAATTCCATTTTTTCATTGAAAATTCAATTACTTTTTTGAAATTTCAATTGCTTTGTAGAAAATTTGTCCCTTGGGATTTAAAATTTAATTTTTGTTGTAGAAAATTCATCTTGCTTTGTTAAAAATTAACCTCTTTGGCTAAAAATGAACCTTTTTGTCGGAAATTCAATTATTTTATTGAAAATTTAATGTTTTTATTGAAAATTCAATTGCTTTGTTGAAATTTTAATTTCTTTGTAGAAAATTCGTTCTTTGGGATTGAAAATTCATTTTTTGATTTAAAAAATTCATCCTTTATTGTAGAAAAGTCATCTTTGTTTTCTAAAACTTCACCTCTTTGGTTAAACTGAACCTTTTTGTCGAAAATTCAATTTTTTTGTTGAAAATTTAATTCTTTTGTTAAAAATTTAATTGTTATGTTGAAAACTCGTCCTTTTAGGTTGAAAATTCATATTTTATGGTAGAAAACTGTTCTATGATTGTCAAAAATTTATCTCTATGTGTTAAAAATGAACTTTTTGTCGAAAATTCAATTTTTCTGTTGAAAATTCAATTTTTCTGTGGAAAATTCAATTTTCTCATTGAAAATTCAATTACTTTTTTGAAATTCCAATTGCGTTGTAGAAAATTTTTCCCTTGGGATTAAAAATTTAATTTTTGTTGTAGAAAATTCATCTTTCATTGCTAAAAATTCATCCTTTATAGTAGAAAAGTCACCTTTGTATTTTAAAACTTCACCTCTTTCGTTAAACTGAACCTTTTTGTCGGAAATTCAATTATTTTCTTGAAAATTAAATTTTTTAATTGAAAATTTAATTCTTTTGTTAAAAATTTAATTGTTTTTTTTAAAACACGTCTTTTTAGATTGAAAGTTCATATTTTATTGTAGAAAATTGTTTTTTCATTGTCAAAAATTCACTTCTTTTGGCTAAAAATCAACTTTTTGGTCGAAAATTCAATTTTTCTGTTGAAAATTCAATTACATTTTTTAAATTTCAATTGCCTTGTAGAAAATTTGTCCCTTGGGATTAAAAATTCATCTTTTGTTGTAGAAAATTCATCTTTCTTTGTTAAAAATTCACCTCTTTATCTAAAAATGAACCTTTATGTCGGAAATACAATTATTTTATTGAGAATTAAATTTCTTTATTGAAAATTCAATTACTTTTTTAAAATTCCAATTGCTTTGTAGAAAATTTGTCCCTTGGAATTAAAAATTTAATTTTTGTTGTAGAAAATTCATCTTTCTTTGTTAAAACTTCACCTCTTTGTCTAAAAATGAACCTTTTTGTCCGAAATACAATTATTTTATTCAGAATTAAATTTCTTTATTGAAAATTCAATTGCTTCGTTGAAATTTCAATTTCTTTGTAGAAAATTCGTTCTTTCGGATTGAAAATTCATTTTTTGATGCAGAAAATTCATCTTTCATTGCTAAAAATTCATCCTTTTTGGTAGAAAAGTCATCTTTATTTTCTAAAACTTCATCTCTTTGGTTAAACTGTACCTTTTTGTCCAAAATTCAATTTTTTTGTTGAAAATTTAATTTTTTTGATAAAAATTTAATTGTTATGTTGAAAACTCATCCTTTTAGATTGGAAAATTAATATTTTATGGTAGAAAATTGTTCTTTGATTGTCAAAAATTTAGCTCTCTGGGCTAAAAATATACTTTTTTGTCGAAAGTTTTTTAAATTTCAATTGCTTTGTAGAAAATTTGTCCCTTGGGATTAAAAATTCATCTTTTTTTGTAGAAAATTCATCTTCCTTTGTTAAAAATTCACCTCTTTGGCTAAAAACGAATGTTTTTGTCGGAAATTCAATTATTTGCTTGAAAATTCAATTGTTTCGTTAAAAATTAAATTTTTTGTTGGAACTTCTATCGCTTTGTTAAAAATTTAATTGTTTTGTTGAAAATTCAATGTTTTGTTAAAAATTCGTCCTTTTTTTTAGATTCATTTTTTATGGTAGAAAATTCATCTTTCTTTGTTCAAATTCATCTCTGTTGGCTAAAAATGAACTTTTATGTCGAAAATTCAATTCTCTTCTAAAAAATCGTCTTTTTGGTTTGAAAACCTAAAAATGAAAAGAACAGATAATAGTTGTGATAATTCTAATCCAAAAGGGACTGACATGATTTTTTCCAATTTGAAAAGTGTGCTAGAGTCTCACGATAGACTCGAGATAAGCAAGTTTAATTCGTGATCGTATACTAAAACACAAGAGACTAATTTTCCAATCCTTCCATTAAAATAATGTAGCTCTTGGTTGTATCAACTAATGATCGTTATTTGTCTTGACAATAAGCCTCGCCTGTTCAATTCCTAGTCCCTTATCGCTCAGCCGTATTGGATTTAAATTTCCATTTTAGATTTTACAATAGAATCACATACACATTCGAAATGTATTAAAATGATTAAAATCTGCTACACGTATTCAATACTTCTTTGTTATTTAGTATACATAACATTTCGTACAAAAAATTATACCTATAAATCGACTGCTTCATACAATATAGAATCAATTTTGGGTGAGTCTGTATAAATAATCAGGTTTCGGTTACTCGCTGTATAGAATCAACTCTATTTTTATCAATTTTTGACATTTTGACTCTTAGCGATTAAATATAGAAAAGAGGGCCATTCTGCAATTTTTTTCCAAAATCAACCTGAAATGATTTTCTCTGTTGATTTCCATGACCAATTTTTAATTTTCACTGACTATTGAAACTCAAATTTACTTATTTAATTGAAATAAAAAAAAACTGTTTTATCAGAACAGATAAATTTTTTATAAAAAAAAAACATTTTTCAACAAAATTAATTGTCAACCAAAAATATTATTTTTCTACCACAAAGAAAGGAAAAGTTAAATTTTCAGTAGAAAAAATAAATTCTTAATAATAAAACGAAAAGATGCTCAACAAAAACGTTGATTTTTTAACGAAAAAAGATGATTTTAACAGAATGAATATGTTTCAAACGAATTAGTTTCATGTTCAACATATTATGTTAATTTTTTAATAAAATAGTTAAATTTTTAACCAAACTATTGAATTTTCATCCTTCAAAGATGAATTTTCAATCAAATATTTGAATTTTCAAACAAAAAAGATTAAATTTTAACCAAAAACTGTTAAATTTTCAACCTACAAAGAATAATTCTAAAAAAAATTTCAAACAATAATGTAAATGTTAAATTTTTAATTAAAAAATTGATTATTCAACCACAATAACAAATACTACCACAAGAAGATGAATTCTACACGAAAATCAATAAAAATAACAGTTAATATTTTTACAAAGAAAAATTTTCAGCCCGACAATATAATTTTTAACCAAAAGAATAATCTTTAACGAATAAATATTTTTCAGTCAGGAAGCAAAAAAAGTTCATCCCCATTGTTACACTTTAAACAAAATAATGAATTTTCTGTGACCCAGTTGAATTTTCAACCAGAGAGTATGAATTCCCAACAAAAAATTTAAATGTTAACAAAACAGTTTAATTTTTAACCAAAAAAGGAAGGAAAATTGAGCAAAAAAGATTAGTTTTCTACTGAAAAATACGAATTTTCTACTAAAAAGATCATTTTTCAAACAAAAAAAAACATGGAAAAGTTACATTTTCCGTTAAAAAACATTAATTCTCAAGGAAAAGAAAAGCTAATGCTTTACGAAATAGCTAAATTTTTAAGCAAAGAGATAAACTTTCATCTAAAATTATGAATCAGCAACTAAATAAAAAATTTTATTAAAGCGGTTCAAATTTCAAGCCAAAAGTTAAATTCTTAAACCGAAAAAAACTGTTAACAAATTTACATTTTTCTTTCCAGGAGAAAAAAATTTGATTTCAAAATAACGAAATTTCTGTAACCGAGTAAATTTTTTATGAAATTCAATTACTTGGCTAAGAGTTGAACCACTTTGTTGAAAATTTATTTTTTGGTTATATAGGTTCATCTCTTTAGTTGAATATTTACCTATTTTTTTAGAAATTCCTTTTTACATTAAAATTAATTATTTAAATTCTAAATGTAACTTTTCTATTTTTAGTGAAATGTTCGTCTTTTTGGTAGAAAATTAATCTTAGTGGTGTACATTTTTCTTGTTTGGTTAAAAATGCAACTGCTTGGTGAAAAAATAACTTTTCTGCTGAACATCCAATTTTTTCTTAAAAATTAACCTGTTTGTATAAAGTTAACATTTTCTTTGAATTTTTTTTTTAGAATTAAAAAAATTTTTATAATGATCCAGAAAGTTCATCTTTTAGCTTGAAAGTTCAAAAATTTGGATAAATTTTTTTCTAGCTTGAAAATTGAACTATTTTATTGAAATTACATCGTTTTGTTAGAAAATTCGATTTTTTGATTAACATTTTGTTATGAAAATGTATCTTGTTTGTTAAAAGTTTAACCTAATTGTTGAAAACTTAATTTTTTCGTCAAAAATTAATTTTCTCAACTGAAATTGTAACTATTCTATTTTATGTTGAAAATTGATTTTTTTTTAAATAAAAAATTCAACGACTTGGATAAAAGTTGAATTATTTGAGTAACGAAATTTTTTTCTGGTTGTAGGTTCGTCTATTTTCTTAGAAAACTAATCTTAATGGTTGAAATTTTCTCTTTTTTGGTTACAAATTCAACTTTTTGTTAAAAAAAATTTGGTTGAAAATTCATATTTTAGGGTTGAAAATTGAATTTTTTCCCAGAAAATTCGTGTTTTGCTTAAAACTTTAACAATTCGACTAAAAGTTGAACTACTTCGTTTAAAAATAATTTTGTTGTTGTTGCAGATTTAACATTTTAGTTAAAGTCGTTTCTTTTGTTAAAAATTACACAGTTTTGTTGACTTTTTTTGTTGAAAATATATTTTTTTACTGAGAATGTAACTTTTCCATTGTTTGGTAAAGTTGAACTTTTTTGTAAAAACTTCAACTGTTTGTCTAAAAATTCATGCATTTAGTTGAAAATTCGTCTTTCTTGGTAAAACATTAATCTTCTTAGTTAACAAATTTTCCTTTTTTGTTTAGACTTTATCATTAACTATTTGGTGAAAAACCCAACTATTTCTTGTAAATTAAATTATTTTGTTGAAAATTGATTTATTTCTTGAAATTGGCGTGAAATTCAAACATTTTGTTGAAAATTCATATTTTTGGTAAAAAATGCAACTGTTTTGTTAAAAATACGTCTTTTTAGACAGAAAATTTGTTCTTTTGATAGAAAATTCATATTTTCCTGTTGAAAATTTTATTTTTGCTGGATAAAAATGTAATCATTTGGTTACAAATCAGCTTTTTTTGATGAATAAACGTTAAACTACAATGTTATAAATTAATTTTTTTGTTGAAGTTTAATTTTTGTTCTGTTTTTTCAGCCATTTGTTTAAAAATTCATCTTTATATTTTGCAAATTCAAAAATTGGTTTAATAATTAGAATATTTTGTTGAAGCTCTAATTATTTTGTTTAAAATGAAAATATTTTTTTAAAGAGGCCTTTTTGGTCGAAAATTAAACTGTTTTGTTAAAAGGTCATCTTTTCTGAGTAATATGTGATGTTGGATTTTCCTATTGTTCATTCGACCATTTAGGTGAACATTTTTATTTTTAAATTTCAATAATTTGGGTAGAAAATCGACCATTTTGTTGAAAATTAATATATTTTTTTCGGAGTGATTTTTTTAAATCAAAAATTAAAAAGTTGGTTCAAAAAGTCATATTCTTTGGTTGAAAATTCAATTTTTTTTTATTGTAATATTTTTTGTTTGAAAATTCGACTATTTAATTGAAATTTTCATCTTTCTCAATCAGAATTTTATTAATTTGGTAACCAATTCAACAAATTTTTTGAAAATTTTTTCTTTTTTTGGTCAAAATACATATTTTTTGTTAAAAAATTGTTTGATTTTCTTATTGATAAAAGTTGAACTAATTGGTTAAAAGTTAATTTTATGGTGTAAGTTTAATTTTTGTTTTGTTTAATCGTCCATGTGGTTAAAAATTTACTCGTATCTTAACATTTTACAAATTCAACAATTCAGTTAAAAATTCGAATATTTTGTTGAAAATCTAATTATTGTTTTTTAAATTAAACTTTTTTTTAAAAGTGTCTTTTTTCTGGTCGAAAATTAAACTGTTTTGTTAAAAAGTCGTCTATTATGATTGAAAATTCAACTGTTTTTATTTGAAATTTAAAATTTTTTGTTGTTGTTGAAAATTTGACTATTTAATTGAACTTTTCTTCTTTGCATGATCAAAATTCGATAAAATGGTTACAAAGTTGTTGAAATTATGAATATTTCATAAAAAATACGTCTTTGTTGTTAATATTTGTTTTTTCTCGTTGATAAAATTGAACTACCTTATTGAAAATTAATTTTTTTGATGCTGTTTGATTTTCGTTACAAATTCAACATTTTAATTTAAAAATCGACTATTTTGTTCAAAATTTAATTATTTTGTTCAAAAGTCGTTTTTTGATCGAAAATTCAACTGTTTGGTTTAGTAAAAAGTTGAAAATTCAACTGTTTTTGTTTGAAATTTAATAATTTTGATTTGAAATTTAATATTTTTTGTTTGAATATGCGACTATTTAATTGAAATTTTTATCTTTAAAGATGAAAATTTTATTAATTTGTTTTCCAATTTATTCAATTTGTTGAAAATTTAATTATTTTGTTAAAAATACGTAGTTTTTGTTAATAATTGTATGTTTTTTTCTTTATTAAAAGTTAAACTGATTTGTTAAAAATTAATTTTTTTAGGTAAGCCTAATTTTTCATTTGTTTACTCGATCATTTTTTTAAAAAATTCATCTCTCTATATTACAAATTTAACAATTTGATTAAAAATTCGACTGTTTTGTTAAAAATCGAATTATTTTGGTCGAAAATTAAACTTATTTGCTCAAAGTTCGTCTTTTTGTAGTGAAAATTCACCTTTTATTGTAGAAATATTATCTTCTTTAGTTGAAACAAATAAATTAAAAAAAAAATGGTTTCATTCTGTTTATAAAAGTGCTTGTTAAAAATGCTACAAGATTAAAATTCTAGTCTTTGCAAATTAACAATAAGAAAAAATGAAAAATCAGCCAGGAAAAGATCAGAAAAAATCAGGAAATTTTGAAAACGATTTTTTTGGTTAATGTATGAAATTTAATTTTTAAAAATACAATTTTCTTCAATTGACAATTAAAATAAATAAACATTATTTGAAATTGCTCGGCGATGGAATTATTTTTGGTAAAATAAAGATTACGGACTATTGTATTTGGGACTATCCATGGGCCTCATCCCTGAAGAATATATATATATATATATATATATTTAATATACTGCTAACCACCCGCAGTTATGGTGACTTCTCTATGACTAAACTAGGGTCACCGCCTGAACGATTAGTTTCATCCATCACAAAAGATATCTGATTTTAAAACCGACTCGCATGACACCCTTATATTATCAAATTATTTCCTAGGACCGCCTCCATTGTTCGCACATTACATATTTCCCACTATAGTAGGTGGTCCTGTCAAAAACATGAATTTTGAATCGTTTCAAATTTCCCAACTATTAATTTCCATCATGCCAAATTTCTTTCACAACAAAGTCTACTTTATATTAATTTATTATATATTTTGACAAAATGAATTATGGTACTATAGCCATTATTAAGTTATTATTATCATATTAAGGGTGACCGCCAAACATGTTTTTCCAAATTCCCTGATTTTTTCCTGATATTCTCCTGAACAGTTTTTCATTTTTTTTTATAATTAGTATTTAAAGACGAGAATTCTATTCTAGTAAGATTTTGGAAATAGACTCTTTTATAAACGGAATAGAACGATTTCGAATTGGATTTATTATTTTTTTTTTTTTGAACAAAAAATATGAGTTTTTTATGATAACAGATGAATTTAAATCCAATAGAACAAATGTTTAGCAAATTAGTTGACTTTTTTCGTAGAAAATGATTTTTTAACAAAGTAGTTTAATTTTCAACAAAATAGTAGCATTTTCAACCAAATAATTAATAGAATTGCTTAGATGACGGATAAATTTTTAACCAAAAATGATGAATTTTCAATAAAAAAGGACGAATTTTCTACATAAATAGATGAAATATTTTTAAAAAACAGTTAAAAAAATGATTTTCTAACAAAATACTTACATTTTTAATGAAATTATTAAATTTCGTTTAAAATACTTAAATTCATAACCACATTGTTCAATTTTCAACCAAAAACTTAAATTTTCATTCAAATATTTGCAATCTACCAAAAATGAAAATTTTTGACTAAGAAGAATAATTTTCTACTAAAAAGACGAATTTTTAACAAAATCAATTTATTTTTAAGCAGATTTTTAAATGTGTTATTTCGAAAAAATGAGCTTTAAACAAAATATTCAAATTTGAATTAAAATATTTAAATTTTGAACCAAAAAAGGTGACATTTTAACATAATACTTGAATTTTAAACACAATAATTAAATTTCTTACATAATAGGTTAAGTTTTAACTGAATAGTTTAATTTTTGAATAAAAAGGATAGATTTTCAACCAAAAACTTGATTTTTCAACCAAATATTTAAATTTCAACCAAAAAGACTAATTTCTAACCAAGAAAATTAATTTTTTCAAAAAAAAATTTTCAAAAAAACACATTAATTTTTAAGTAGATGCTTGAATTTTTAAAAAAGATATTCAAATTTGCAACAAAATAGTTGAATTTTTATTCAAACAGTAGAATCTTTAAACTACAAAGATGAATTTCCCATGCAATAATCGAATTTTTAAACAAAAGAGATTAAATTTTCTAACAAATAGTTGAATTATCAATTAAAAAAGAAAAATTTTCAACTCAAAATGGACATATTAAATGTTCAGTAAAAAAATGAATTTCCACCTAATACAAAAAAATGAATTTTCAAGCATTTTGTCATTTCTAATTTTCAACCCAAAAATAATAATTTTCTACCAAAAAGACAAATTTTCAAGAAAATAGTTTAATTTTCCGCCAAAGAGATAGGTTTTCAACTGAAAAATGATGAAAAAAAGTTAAATTTGTTACTAAAAAAAATCACTTTATGACGCAATAGTTTAATTTTCAAAAAAATAGTTGATTTTTAATTAAGTACTGGCATGATCTGCCCGAATACTTGAATTTTCAACAAAAATATTAATTCTCAAAAAAAAAAGATAATAGTTAATATTTTAATAATGAAAACAAATTCTTAACAAAGTGTTTCAATTTTTAAGAAAATTTTTAAATTTTAACTAAATAGATTAATTTTGAACCGATAATGATGAAATCGGAACCAAAAAGGCAAATTTTCGACCAAGGTGATTAATTTTTGACCAAGAAAGACGAATGAATTTTGAGAGTAATAGTTGAATTTTCTACAGTCAGAAGATTCATCTTTAACAAAAATGAAAAAGTTAAATTTTCAATAAAGAAAGAATTTTCAACAACAACAAAACATTTTTAACAAGAAAAAATAATTTTCAACAAAATTGTGTAATTTTCAACCAAATAGATGAATTTACAACCAAGAAGAAAATATTTTTAAAGAAATTAGTTCAACTTTCAATACGAAAGTTTAATTTTCCAATAAAAACGAAAAAAATCTAAAAATAAATTTTTTGTAGTCAAGGAAGAAAAAAATGTTTATCCAAATTGTGGAACTTTGAAGCTGAAAGATTGATTTTTTCAAAAACAAATCAATTTTCAACACTAAAATATGAGTTTTCAATAAAAAATTATTTTTTAACCAAAGAATGGCACTTTCAACCAAAAAAAAGAAATTTAATCAAGTGAGATTAGTTTTTAGTTAAAACAAAAATTACCTAAAAATGATGAATTTTCAACCAAAGAAGTGTGTCTGCCAAAAAAAAAATGTTCTGGCAAACTGGTTCAACTTTCACCCAAGTATTTAAATTTTTTATTAAAAAATTAATCAATTTTCAAGTTGAAATAGAATAGTCACATTTTTATTTAAGAAAATTAATTTTTTACAAAAAAATTACTGTTCAACAGAACGGTTATCTTTTCAACCAAGGAAGTGAATTTTTAACTAAAATTATTAATCTTCACCTGGAATATTTAGATTTTCAGTTACAAAGATGTAATTTTGAACCAAAAAAGATCAACGAATTTTTAACTAATGATGAATCTTCAGTCTTTATTAATTTTTGTATATAATGTTTAATTTAATTATGACTTTAACAATGTGATTCAGCCTTCAATCAAGTAATTGCATTTTAAAACAAAAAAGAACAATTCTCAACGAATAATAATAATAATAATAATAAATATTAAAATCAAAAAATTGAAATTTCAAATATAAAACAATTCGATTCAACCAAAAAATGCAAATTTTTTACAAAAAGAAGTTGAATCCTTAACCAAAGAACTACAATTTTAATCTGGTAAAATCTTTAAAATAGAATCCTTTATAAACAGAATAAAAACACTTCAAATTAAAATTTAAACATTTAAAATGTATTTTTTTACATTTCTTTAAAGTACCCCTTACGAAAACTTCCGGATTTTTGAAAGCTTTAAAAAAAATTGATTTTTCCCTGACTTTTCATGTATATAGATATGATACGGAATTTCTTTTCGAAAACATTTTGAATCAAAATTTCAATCTAAGTTTTAAATCCAATATCATAAAACTGATTGTATTTTATCCTGTGGCCTCTTCAATTTTTATGGAATTCTGGTCTAAAATAATGTTGAATGCGCTAAAAAGTATTCTTTTTTGGGTAGGCCGAGGGCTAAAAATAATGGTTCAATTATTACATATCCAATATCCTTCTTTTTATACTCTTATTAATTCCTTCGACCAGTCTTACCTTTCGAAGATGCCCCCTTTTCTGAATCATAAACGCGATAAGCAAACACTCTTTTTGTGCCGCCCTGTTATTAAATCATAAAAATTCGAGCCTTGTTTTATTCTCATCTGAGAACACTGACCTAACCAGGTTGCCATAATTGGACCCCCAACGAAATCTAGAAAATGTTTCATTACCATATTTATAAAAAAATATTTAGAAATAAATAGTCCTAAAAGTTAACACTTAAATGTTAATAATGATAAATATACAATAATTAAAACCAGGATGCAAAATATTTATCTTATATTAAATTAAATGTGCATGTTACTTAGGGCGAAAATAGTAATTTGACGAGATCAGAAAGCTTGATTCGCAACTTTTTAAGTTTACTCCATCTCCTTAATTTGTATCGCAATCAAAAATTAAATTTAATGAGCAACACTAATTTATTTAACATATATTTAAAATGTTTCCTTTTCTTTACTTTTCTTCTACCTCATTTTTGTAATTTTTAAAGGCTCCTTTAGCCGTATCCAACTCCTTTATACACTTTCTTTTCTTCTTTTTCCAACACATCTCTTTCCTTACCTCTTTTCCTATCTAAATTTTGTTATTATGTCTCATTTTATCTCTCCCCATCGGTTTTCAAAATACTTGACCACTGCTTCCTTTTCTCTCTGCCTTTTCTCCATTTCTTCATAATTTACTCCAGTCCTCTGTCCTATATCTCTACCACTAAAGAATGAGTCTTATTCTTTCCATCTTTTTAATTGTATCGCCTTAGTTCTTCTTTCTTCCAACTCCTTCAAACACTTTTTAGTTCATTCTCCTCCCCTTCCCTCCCTTAGCTTCATCTTAAACTACCATATATCTAGACTCTAGTCTAGACCTCCTCCAATCTACCAATAGCGTCCACCTTTTGTACATTTCTTGTTATCTCTCAATCTCTTTCCTTTTCATCCCCCTCTATATATCTGCTCCATAGCCAAATATCAGCCATACAGGTTTCTAATCTTCTCTTTTATACGACCTGTATGATCTTCATTTGTTTACAAAGTATTTCCCAAATATTTATACTCCTTTACTTCTTCTAACTTCACTCACTTCTATCTCCCAGACCATTTTTGCTTTCTTCTCCCACCTTTTCCTTTCTAAACCCTGCCTGATTCATTGATCTTATCATTTCTTCCTTAACTACTTTCTTCAACTTCTCCGGTAAAGCTTTATACAATTTTGGCACTAGGCCCTTTACCTTTTTTTATATGAGTACCACTACTTCTTCTTTCCATAACTCTGACAATCCCTCTCCTCTCCATACTCTATTGCACATTATCTACACCCATTCCTTTAGTTCTGCCCCCCCCCTCCTATGACAAAATTTAAATTGGAATCTCATCTATACCAAGTTCTATTCCTTCTTTTATTATTCCTAACACCTTGACTACTCCTTTGCTTGTTATTTCCTCTTCCTCATATCGTGCTCTACCACATTTTCCTCCATTCCTAACTCTTCTGCCTACTTCTAGTATATCCATACAATATTTTTTCCATTCTACTATCAAAATATCCTGATTTACTCTCTTCCTTCCCTTTCTGTCTCTATTTACTACCTTGCAAACCTCTTCTTCCGTTCTGGCCTTCTCTGCCTTTTCTTCAAACTTTTCATCTTCCTCCTCTTTTTATTAGATAACCCAATATACTCCTTCTGCCTTCTCCTATATTCTTCTCCACTACTTTTCCCATTTCTCCGTCTTCCATTTCCTTTTTCTCTTTAAATTTTTTATCTCATTCACTTCTATCTCCTCTTTCATGAAGTTTTTTTCCCTATGAACTCTTTTTATTTCTCCTATCATTATTTTCATCTTCTCGTTTACATTTCCTTCTCCCATTTCGATATCCCTGACCTTTTCCTTAAGGAAAAGGTCCCTCTTCATGCTCTTTTTACTTTTGATTCCTTTTTAGGGATCGTCCATAAAATAATTTAAAACTTTACGGGCGTGGCGAGGGGGTACTAAAAAAACCCACGGTTGGTAACGGACACGGGGGTTCCTAGTGAAAGTAACGTTACCTTTTGGAATTTGGAGAAATTTTGTTCTGAAAGTACATAAAAATAGTAAATTAACCTTTTCGTTAAAAAATTCTTCTTTTTTAGTTTAAAATTCAACTTTTTAGTTCAAAGTTCTTGTATTTTATTTAGAAAATCGAATTCTTGGTAGTAAAGAAGTAGTATAGGTCGTGTAGTTTTTGTTTTATTCGTGAAAAATAACATAGATAATGAAAATAATAAAGTTTGTGGAAAAATGACACAAGTTACGAAAACAATGTTTGGACAAAAATTTTTGACCCGAAAAAGAGTTACAAATTTGTTATAAGTAACTTTTTGATAGGACACGTAGTTTTGGTTGTAAATACAAAATTACATTAAAAATAAAAATGAAAAATACGTGTAAAAACAACAAAAGGTACGAAAAAAAGTGGTTCCCCCAAAAAAGAAATAAAAATTTGTAAGCGATTGAAACTAGCCGCGCGCAACGCGCGATGAGAATATACCCACTAGGCGACCAGACTTTTTAGTTTGATATTTAACTTTTTGGTTCAGAATTCTTCCATTTTTTTTTTAAATAAACTTTTTATAGGAGATAAATAATTTTTTTTTTAATTCATTTTTGTTAGCTTAAACAGTCAACAGTATGATTGAGAATTCTTTTTTTTTATGGGAAATTCGTCTTTTTTGCTAGAAATTTAATTTTTTTGTTTAATATATCTTTTTCAGTTGAAAATTCAACTTTTTGGTTTAGAATTCTTGAATTTTGTTAAAAATTCGTTTTCTTTGTAGAAAATGTATCTTTTTGTTTGAAAATTCACCTTTTTGGTTAAAGATTTAATAACTAGATTTTAAAGTTGGACTACTTTATCAAAAATTTAAAAAAAATTGTTCTTTCTTAGATATTCTATTTTTTGATTGAGAATTCTTAAACTTTTTGAAAACCAATCTTTTCTCTAGAAATTAATCTTTTAATTTTAAAATTCATCTTTTTTAGTTGAAAATTTAAACTTTTTATTTATAATTCTTGAATTTTGGTGAAAAGTCGACTTTATGGTGGTAAATAAACCTTTCTGTTTAAAAATTCAATTTTTTGATTAAGAATTCTTGAATTTTATTGGAAATTTTGTCTTTTTTGTAGTAGGTTAATCTTTTCGTTTGAAAATTCATCTTTTTCAGTTGAAAATTCAACTATTTAGTTAAGAATTCTGGAATTTTGTTTTAAAAAATCAAGTTTTTTGGTAGTAAAGTTATATTTTTGTTAAACTTTTTTTTTTATTTTAAACTTCAACTTTTTGATTGAGAATTCTTGAATTTTGTTAAAACTTCATTTCCTTAGTAGAAAATTTATCTTTTTGTTTGAAAATTCACCTTTTTTGATAAAGATTTAATAACTAGATTATAAATTTCAACCACTTTCTCGAAAATTAAAAAAAATTCTGATCTTTCTAAAAAATTTAACTTTTTGGTTGAGAATTGTTTAATATTATTTTTTTTAAATCGTTTTTTTTTATAGTAAATTCATCTTTATATTTAAACATTTATCTTGTCCACTTTAAACTTTAACTTTCTGGTTGATAATTCTGAAATTTTCTTAAAAATTAATCTTTTTGTTTGAACATTTATCTTTTTTGGTTTAAAATTCAACTTTTCGGTTGACAATTCTTGAACTGTTTTAAAAAAAAATTCTGCAGAAAATTAATCTCTCTGTTTAAAAATTTAACACCTAAGTTTTAAAGTTGAACTAATTTCTTTAAAAATGCATTTTTTGTTTAACAATTCGCAATTTAAGTTAAAAATTCATCTCTTTTGTTGGAAATTGAACTTTTTTGTCAAAAAACCTTTTTTTATTGAAAAATTATTTTATTAATTAATATTTTACCCATTTATTTTTTAGATTTATTTGATTATAAGTTCAACTATTTTCTTGCAAATTTATACATTTTGTTGAAAATATAAGTTTTTGGTTGAAAATTCAACTATTTGTCTAAAAATTCATGAATTTAGTTGAAAATTCGTCTTTTTTGGTAGAAAGTTAATCTTTTTGGATTGTTGAAATTTTAATATTTTGTGGAAAAATCAACGGTTTGGTAAAAAATTCGTTGTTTTTAATAAAAATTTGCGCTATTTGATTCAATATTCCACTATTTTGTAGGAAATTTAATTGTTTGGTGAAAAATCTAAGTATTTTGTCAAAAAGTAATTTTTTTGTCGAAAATTCGACTGTTTTGTTAAACATTTGGTTATTTAGTGAGAAAGTTCTTCCTTTTTTATTAAAACTTTGTATGTTTTTCTTAAAGTTTAATTTTTTCGGGAAGTTCGATCATTTGGTTGAAAATTTATGTTTGTATATTGAACATCAAACAATACGATTAAAAATTTAACTATTTTCTTGAAAATATATTTATTCTGTTAAAAAGTCATCATTTTTTGACAAAAATTCAACTATTTTATTGAACATTCGTCCTTTTGGTTTGAACATTTATTTTTTATTATAGAAAACTCAACTTTTTTGGCTAGGAAAAATAAATAAATTAAAAATTGTTTAATTCCGTTCATCAAAGAGTCTATGTTAAAAATTTTACAAGATTAAAATATTAGTCTTCGAATATAAATGGTCAGAGAAAAAAAAATTGGTCAGAAAAATATCAGGAAAAAATCAGGTAATTTGGAAAACGATGTGTTGCGGCTACCCTAAATATAACAATAACTGAATAATGGCTATAGAATAATTAATTTTGTCAAAATATATGTGTAAATACAAAGTAGTTTTTGTTTTGGAAACAATTTGATATGTTGGAAATTAATAGTTGGGAAATTCGAAACGATTGAAATTACATTTTGAAGGGACAATTTTATATAGGATAATTTTTCTATAGGGGGAAATATCGCCCCTTAGGAAAATTATATTTTTATAACCTTTAAAACAAATAAACCTAAAAAAAAATTCTTATTCAAATTTTTCATCTTGTATTAAGAAATATTTTTTCCTTCAATCAAGTAATTGAATTTTAAAACAAAAAAGAACGATTCTCAACGAATAATAATAATAATAATAATAATAATAATAATAATAATAATAAATATTTTAATCAAAAAATTGAAATTTCAAATAAAAAACAATTCGATTCAACCAAAAAATGCAAATTTTCTACAAAAAGAAGTTGAATCCTTAACCAAAGAACTACAATTTTAATCAGGTAAAATCTTTAAAATAGAATCCTTTATAAACAGAATAAAGATACTTCAAATTAAAATTTAAACATTTAAAATGTATTTTTTTTACATTTATTTAAAGTGCCTCTTACGAAAACTTCAAGATTTTTGAAGGATTTAAAAAAAATTGATTTTTCCCTGACTTTTCATGTATATAGATATGATACGGAATTTCTTTTCGAAAACATTTTGAATCAAAATTTTAATCTAAGTTTTAAATCCAATATCATAAATCTGATTGTATTTTATCTTGTGGCCTCTTCAATTTTTATGGAATTCTGGTCTAAAATAATGTTGAATGCGCTAAAAAGTATTCTTTTTTGGGTAGGCCGAGGGATAAAAATTCCCCTTAGGAAAATTATATTTTTATAACATTTAAAACAAATAAACCTAAAAAAAATTCTTATTCAAATTTTTCATCTTGTATTAAGAAATATTTTTTCCTTCAAACCGAGAAAGTACACGCGTCCGAATAATGATGCTAGTAATGTAAAAAAAACCACTTAACATACTTGTATTTACATTTTCTTCATTTAGATTAATGTAGATATTAAGAGTCGTGATGAATGGCGATAGAAAATATGGTCGCCATTGTATTAAAAATTATAATATCAGGTGATTGACGAAAATTTCAGGGTCAATTTTAATAGTGTTTGGACAATGAACCTCTCCAATTAAGTAGGTGTAACGTCATGTGAGGAATACTCAATGAGAATATATATGTAATAGAAGGTGGATGACGAATAAAAAATAAACTAAAATAATAATAAAAGAAAAAGGACTCGAGACCTGAGAAGACAAGAAGGAAAACACGGTGGGCCAGATTGAAGGGCGAGCAAGCGAAAGTTTGCGGTTTTATCGCATCATCTCAAACTATTATTTTAAGCACATGATAACTCGAACAACCTTCCGAGACGATTGATTGGATTTAGAAACTACTATAACCCAAACTGGATACATATCTGTGGATATGTTGGATTTTATCAATTTTTATTGGCATTGACGGGTCAATAAATTGCGACAAGAATTGTGTAATGGAGCCATCTGATATCGCCAATCTCAGGCTTTTAGTTTTCCACCCCTTTGCAATAAAATTAGTTGAAATTGTCGTCGTGCGCCAACAAAAAAGGGTGTTGTGGCCTGCTAATTCAATAATTAAGACGTTTTAACTTCCCCTCCCATATTTTCCATCTCTTACACTCCTACAACCCCTAATTTCGCGCACCACGTTTCAAACTTCGCTTCCCCTTCCGGACTCATATACTGCCCCCTCTCTTCACTATTCCTGTCACAAATTTCCCCTAAATACACTTATCTTATTATTTTTCCTGATTTCAACACCTAATACCGACCACTTTTCATTAATAACAGGCTCTCATTTTCCCTACTACCCTAACTTCCCTACTACTGTAACGTCTCCTACTACCCCTATCAACACTTGCTATCACTCTCCCAGATCTCATTTCCCTTACTTCCCGTTCCCGAATTTCCCATCAGTTATCCTCACTTCCCCTCACCTATCCATCTTAAAAAAGTTTCAGTCACTTCAACACCTCGATTTCCACCACTTCTCCTAAATAACAGGCTCTCATTTTCCCTACTACCCTAACTTCTACTACTACCACTCCCAACACTTGCTATCACTTTCCCAGATCTCATTTCCCTTACTTCCCGTTCCCGAATTTCCCATCAGTTACTCTCACTTCCCTTCACCTATCCATCTTAAAAAAGTTTCACTCACTTCAACACCCCAATTCTCACCATTTCTCCTAAATAAGAGGCTCTCATTTTCACTTCTACCCTAAATTCTCCTACTACTTCCATTATTTGCTATCACTTCCCCAAACCTAATTTCCCTTACTTCCTCTTCCCGAATTTCCTATCACTTACCTTACACCCCATTCATTTCCTCTAGACTCTAGTTCTGCTCCATTAATTTTTTCTCGCTTTCCCTACTTCCCATCCCATCATGAACTCTCACTTCTCCTCACTTATCCTTCTTTAAAAAAAGTTTCACTCGTTTCAACACCCCAATCACCACCACTTTGTCTAACTCCTAGCCTTTTATTTCCCCTACTATCCTAACTTCTCCTACTACCCCTCCCAACAATTGCTATCACTTTTCAAAATCTTATTTATCCTACTTCCCCTTTTTGAAGTTCTCATTATATTCTTTACACTCCCTTTACTCCCTTTATTTCCGCTCCCTTAACTTGTCAACACTTTCTCTACTTCCCATCCCATCATTACCTCTCACTTCCCCTCACTTACTCTTCTTGGAAAAAAGTACATAATGGACAGACGGACATACGGACATTCGGTTGAAACTTTAAAAAGTTTTTACTCGCGGCTACAATACTCTAAAAAGGAATGCGCAAATATTGAAAACTCTGTCTAAAATAAGTGCTGTAACCCTAGGCAGACACTCTTATAATTGCGGTCAGATATCCATACGTCCGTGCATCGTATTTTTATTCTAAAAAATGAAAAGTAAGTGTAAATTTTGGGAGGATAAGGTGGTAGGTAATAGGAAATGATGCAAGAGAAAGTAGGGAAAATGTGACGTGTGGGAGTAGAGGAAGTAACCGAAATAATAGGAGGGGCTTCAGGTAAAGTTAGATGAAATATGGAGGGGCACATGGGAAAATTAGGGGAAATGTGGATAGGGAAAGTGTGCGGAAATAAGAGAAAAATAAGAGAGGGGAAGTAAAAGGGAATTAGAGAAAAAAGGGG
>NC_046659.1:142023646-142031800 GCF_010883055.1 Belonocnema kinseyi | reverse complement strand
AAAAGTTAGGGGAATTAAGGGTGGGAGAAGAAAGAGAAGTGGGGAATGAGGGATATTAAGGAGAGGGAGCAAGGGGAAGTTAGAAGTATTTATGGGAGGGGGAGTAGGGAAAGTTAGGGGGGAAAGTAGGGGAAGTGAGGAAATGTAAAGTAGTGGTAGTGGTAATTAGTGGAGGTTTCAACTAAAAATAAGATCGAGCAGGGGAGGGGAAGAGAGGGCTGAGGAAATGAAGGAAAAAAAGCGGAATCTTAGCCAGGGAAGGTGAAAGAAGTTGGATAGTTGGAAGAGGGGGTTGGCGAATGGTGATATCGATATAGGGGGAGAGGGGAAAAAACTAAATAAAAACTAAATAAAAAATTATTAGATTTCAAAGATTAAGAAGTTTTCAACAATTTATATTTTTTGATTATATTAGTATTTTTAATCAGAAATTTGACGTTTTTAAACTGAACTGTTCCATTTTTGTTGAAAATAAATTATTTTAGTTCAAAAGTTCAACTATTTCGTTAAACAAAATTTAGAAACGAAAAAATATAAACAAAAAGTTAATCAAATGAAAAAAATAAAAATAAATCAAATAAAATTTGGATAAGCATCACAAAATTAAACTTTTTGGCTGAAACTTGAACAATTTCTTTAAATTTATTTTCTTGGTTAAAAATTCATACTTCAAGCTAAAATTCATTTTCTTTTTTGATAAAAATTAATTTTTTCAAATGAAAATTTAGCTGATTAGCTAAAATGAACTTTTTAGTTTAAAATTCATATTCTCGGGTTTAAAATCCAACTCTTATCTATCAAATTCATCTTTTTGGCTTAAAAATTCAACAATTTAGTTTAAAATTAAACTTTTCTGTAGAAAAATCGTGTTTTTAAATTTACTTTTAAAAGATAATTCTTTGGTTGAAGATTCATAATTTTGGTTTAAAACTCGTTTTTTCTTAGTTACAAATTATTGTGGTTAAATAAAAATTTAACAACCCGGATAACACAAGAGTTTCACCGTAAATTCCTGGAAAATTTCAACGTAAGATTTGGAGAATTACGAAAAATGTTCCAAGAAGATTCCGGAATCAGATAAATGTCCGCGTAACCTGGAAGGTTCTGGGAATGTTCGTAAAGGAATTTTTTATTTTGTTGAAAATTCTGCTGATTGGATGAAAATTAACTTTTTTTTTTGAAAATTCGTCCTTTCGGGTAGAAAATTCCACTATTTGGTGAAAAATTCCATTTTTGTGCCGAAAATTTATATTTTCGTGTTAAAAATTCCACTGTTTGTTTAAAAATTGATATATTTTTATATAAAATTGTCTCTTATAGTAGAAAATTATTCTTCTTGGTAAAAAATTCAACTACTGATTACAAATTTATGTATTTTGTTGAGAGCTTATTTATATTTGTATAATTATATTTTTATATTTTTTATTTATTTTCGGTTGAAAATAGTGTCTTTGGTAAAATGTTTTTCAAAATAATATCCAAATAGTGTTAAAGTAGAAAGTTCACATCAATAAGAAAAATATTACAACAAAGGGCAAAGTCTTAAAAGGGTTAGGAGAGTTGTTGACACAAGATAGTCTGTCTTTCACATTTATGTCCAAAAGAAAATTTATGGTGGGTCTACTCACTTTTACAACTTCTCTCTTCATTCAGACTCAAGGTTTTTTAAATTTCAGAACAAAAGGTTGTATAAATTCAAAATTAACCCGTGGCTTAAAGGCCAAGGAAGGCTCGATTACATCGTAAAATAGTCAGAGGAAGGTAATCTGGTCGGTTCTGTTTTACAATGGCCGCATCGATTTAGGAAACTATTTTCTGGCTTGGAGTTCATTGATACCTCATTTGAATTTTATGAATCTGATTTTTTTTAATCCAACTTTTATGTGGAAAACTTGTGTCGGTAGAAAAAAAAGAAACTCAAACCTCGGATTCACTTCAGAATTAGAGATAAAAAAGAGTCTAAATAGTGTCACAAAATTTAAAAAAATAGTTTAAAAATAGTGGCATCAAATTTTTTAAGTTTTAAAAATTAATTTTAATTATTACCTAACATGTTATTCTTTTGTCTATAAATAGTACGAATTATCAAAATTCTTATTTATTTATTATTTTCTCATTTTTCCACTTAAATTCAAAGTGAATCAATAGAATTCAATAAGAAAATCAAACTAATTCAGCTTTTTATTAAATTCATATTTTTCATCTAAAAATTGTATTATTTGATTCAAACTCGAATTAGTTTGTTGACAATTTAATTGATTGGATCAAAATTCGATTTTTGTCTTGAAATCCCATAATTTTATTACAATTTTTTTCTTTCTTAAAAAAATAATTTTTCTATTCATAAAAAATTCTACTAGGTTGTTCAAAGTTCATCTTTTTGTTTTGAAAATGTATCTTTTTATGTAACAATATGTTCTGTTTTGATTGAAAATTAATCTGTTACGCTTGGAAATTAATCTTTTTATTTAGAAATTCAACTTTTTTGTGAAAATTTAGACTTTTTTATATGAAAAATTAATTAATTTGGAAGAGAAAATGTCACAATTTGGTTGAAAATAAACCTTTTTTTTAAATTCAACTGTTTTATATAAAACTCACAATTTTTGCTACAGAATTAATTAATTTGGTAGAAAATTTAACAATTTGGTACAGAATTAACATTTTTATTGAAAATTCAAGTGTTTTGTTGAAATTTCGTATTTTTGACTGGAAACTTAATTAACTTGGTAGAAAATATTTGGTTCAAAATTCATATTTCTTGGTTAAATCCAAATGTTTTTCATTTTAAATTAAAATCTTTTTTTGTTCAAGATTCGGAATTTTATTTGAAAATTCGTTTTAATGTTTCATTAAAAATTAATTTTTCAACTGGAAAATTTAACTATTTACACTTAAAAATTTAACAAATTCTTTGTTTTGTGCAAAACTAATTCTCCTCAATAAAAACTTCGTTTTTGTTTTTTCGGGTACAAATACATCTTTTTTCGTTTCAAAATTCAAATATTTAGTTAATAAATTTTAGAAATTGGAAAATATGAATTAAAAAATAATAAAAACAAAATACAATTACATGTACATTGTTCAGAATATAGAAGATCTAAATGATAAAAGTCTAATAACTAAATAGGATTAATTAAAAATGCAACTAATTTGTTAAAAATTGATATGTTTGTTTTGAAAACATATCTCTTTGTTCAGAAATGTCTTTTTTTATGTTACAAAAAAATCTGTTTCGCTTTAAAATTAACTTTTTTCTTGGAAATTAAACTGTTTTCTTATAATTCCGAATTTTTGGCTCGAAAATTAATTAGTTTGGTAGAAATTGAACTATCTAGTTGAAAATGAACTTTTTTTGTTAAAAATGTAACACTTTTGTTAAAAATTTCATATTCTTGAATCCAAAATTATTCAATTTGGTAGAAAATTTAACGTCTTCTTTATTCATAATCTGTCTTTTGTAAAGTTTACTTTTTTTGTTGAACACACAATTTTAGTTTACATTTTTTTTGTTTGTTAAAAATTAATGTTTTTACCTGAAATCTTAACTACTTTGTTAAAATAAATTTTTTTCAAGTAACTTTCTTGTTGAAAACTCATATACTCGGGTTGAAAATTCCAATCTTTCAGAGAAAATTCGTCTTCTTGGCTTAATAATTCAACAGTTTGGAATAAAATTCAACCATTCGGTACAAAATTAAAGAGTTTTGTAAAAAAATCATGGTTTTTATTGAAAATTAATTCTCCTCAATAAAAATTTAACTATACTCCATTTTTAGTTAAAAAATGTTCTTTTTTAGTAGAAAAAAATGAACTCTTTACCTAAATGTGTTTATAGAAGTCCCAAAAATATAAAATAACCACTAATTAATGTAAATAATTAAATTTTTGGTTACAAAAGTTTATTTTTGAGAAAAAAAATTTGAAACAAAATAGTTGAATTTTTTAGAAAAAAATTATTTTTTAGTAAAGAAGGTAAATAAAAGATAAATATACAACTAAAATTATTTATATTTAACCAAAAAAAATGAATTTTTAATGAAATAGATATGATATATTCGTTGATATTTCACCCAAAAAATATTTTTATTTTAAATAAGACACAGTTGAAATTAACAAAAAAATGCGAATTTTAAAAAAATAGTTAAAGTTTTAACTAAAGCCCTGTATTTTCAACTAAAAAAAAAAAAAAAAAATTTTCAATCGAAAGTGAAGTGGTGCAATTTTCTATCGAAAAATTTAATTTTCAATGAAAAAATATTTAAAAATATTAAATAATAAAACGTTTTTCTATCAAAATTATTGGATTTTGTTCAAAATACTTAAATTCTTAAACAAATAATACCATTCTCAACCAAAAAAGCTGGGCTCTCAACCAATAAATAATAGTTGAATTTTCTTCGTGAAAGGATTTCTATGGATCTTAAACAATTTCGTATTTTAGAGTTGAGAAAAATTCCAAGTTCCTTATATTGGGCTATAAATCTCTATGGCTTTAGAAATTAATTTTTATCTTTCCGAAAGTGTTTCTTTAAATTCTCCTAGTTCCGATTGCCACTTCCCAAAGATTTACAACTTCCGTGCCAGAAAATGTTTTCGAAAACGTTGATATTTCAACTAAAACAAATAAATTTTCTAATAAATATGGAACAGTTTAATTTTCAATTGGAAAATCAATTTTCAACAAAAATAGTTCAAATAGTTGCAACAAAATAATTACATTTTCTACCAACGAGATGAAATTTCAACTAAAATGATGAATCTTTAAATTTTCTAGCTAATAGTTGAATTTTCAATTAAAAATATAAATTAACAATTAAAAATGAGACAGTTAAATTTTTATTAAAATATTATATATTTGAACCTTTATTTAAAAACTATAAATTATGTGTAAAAAAAGGATTTTCAACAAAATAGGTCAATCTTCAACCAAATAAATACATTTTCATCTAAAATGATGCATTTTTAACTAGAAAAGTTCAGCCAAGTCGTTAGAAACATAAATTTAAAACGTAATAGTTGAATTTTTAACTTAGAATATAAATTTATAATGAATAATGGCACAATTAAATTTTTATTTGAAAAAAATTAATTTGAACCATAAAAAAGAATTCTTAACCAAATAGTTCAATTTTCAACAAAATAGATAAAATTTTAAACTGGAATGATGAACAGTTGAATTTCTTTTTGAAAATATTAATTTTTAATAAAAAAAATGAATTTAAAAATATATATTTAGTCTAGGAAATGAGTTTTTAACTAGAATGAATAATCTTTAATTAGAATAATTAAACTTTTAATTTTAATGAACAAAAATTATTTCTCAATCAAAAAAAATTTTTTTTCAAATAGTCCAATTTTCAACCAAGTTGTTAGAAATAGAATCATACATTTACAACTAAATAGTTGAATTTTACTCTTAAAAGTCTAAATTTGTAATAAAAAATGGAACAATGAAATTTTCATTTGAAAAAAATTAATTTGAACCAAAAAAGGAATTCTTAACAAAATAGTTTAATTTTCAACCAAAGAGATGGATTTTGAACTGAAATGATGAATCTTTGACTAGAATAGTTAAATTTTTTATTTAAAAACATGTTTTTTTTTTAGCTAAAAAATCGAGTTTTCTACATCTACAAAACAGACAAATTTTCAAACAGTTTTCTTAAAGATCAGTTTTCTATCAAAAATCGGTCAAATATAAATTATTTGTTAATGAAAATAAGGATTCATCTTAAATTAGGAAAATGAATGCTTACTATATTAACCACATAAAATTTCAATTAAATAATTTGAATTTTCAATTAAAAAATACCAAATTTACAACGACAAAAAATATAAAAGTTGAATTTTCATTTAAAAAACTAAATTTATCAAAAGAAAAATGTATTTTTAACAATATATATAACCAAAGAGATAGGTTTTTAACTGAAATTAATAATATTTAACAAGAATAATTTAATTTTTAATTTAAACAAATAATTATTTTTAAGCCAAAAAACCGATTATTTGTTAATAAAAAAAGATTATTTATTCATTTATATAAGAGTGGATGCTGGCTACATAAATCACAGACCCTTCTTTTCTCAATATCAATGTACAACTAAATAGTTGAATTTTTAAATAAAAAATAAAAATTGTCATCGAAAAATGGAACAGTTCAGTTTTCAGTGAGAAAAATATTATGAACAATTAAAAATTAATTATTAGTAAAATAGTATATTTTTTTTAAGATTATATAGTTGAATTTTCAATAACAAAAATATAAATTTATAATTCAAAATAGAACAATTGAATTTTCATTAAAAAAAATTAATATTGAACAGAAAAAAGACGAGTTTTAAGGAATATAGTTAAATTTTTATCGACAGAGATAGATTTTCCACTAAAAGCATGCATTTTTAGAATAGATAAATTGTCAATTGAAAGCAGAATATCTTTTAGCTAAGTAGAACAATTTTCTACAAAATAGTCAAATTTTCTACCAAGTCGTCCAAACATCATTTTTCCACAAAAAGATCGGTGAATTATATATTATGTATTAATAAAAAAAGATACATATTATAAATTTATAAAACAAAATGGTACAGTTAAATTTTCATTTAAAAAAATTAATTTGGAAAAACGAATTTTCAACAACAACAAAATAGTCAAATTTTCAACCAAGTCGTTCAAAGATCAATATTTTAACAAAAGTCGGTCAAATATAATTTATTTGTTAATAAAAAAAAGATTTAGCTAATTTCAGAATAGTAGGTCCTAACTATATAAATCACAGACCCTAGTAATATAAATAATTAATTTTCTAAAAAACGAATTTTCAAACATTTCCAAAAGAAGTCAAATTTTTAACAAGGTCGTTCAAAGAATAATTTTCTATAGAAAATCGGACAAATATAGATTATTTGTTAATAAAATACAAAATTTATCTAATTCTAGAAGAGTATATCCTGAATAGATAAATCACAAACGTTGAATAATGTAAATTTATAATAAAAAATGGAACAGTTGAATTTTCATTTAAAAAAGTTAATTTGGAAAAAACTAATATTTAACCAAAAAAATAGTCAAATTTTCAACCAAGTCATTCAAAGATCAATTTTCTACTAAAGCTGGGTCAAATATAGATTATTTGTTAATAAAAAAGAAGATTCATCTAATTTCAGAATAGTAGATTCTAACTATATAAATCACAGACCCTAAATAAAAGAAATAATTAATTTTCTAATTAACGAATTTTCAACAACAAAAAATAGTCTAAATTTCAACCAAGTCGTTCTAAGATAAATTTTGTACAGAAAAAACAGTCAAATATAGATTATTTGTTAATAAAAAAAAGATTAATCTAAAACTAGAAGAGTGAATGCTGACTATAAATTGCAGACCCTTCTTCCCTCGTCGAGTGGGTATTTTACTATTTCCACTATCTTTACTATCTCATTTTTTTCAACTATTTCAGTCCCTACTCTATTCACAAGAGGAAATTTTTTTCCCCTGGAAAAGTATGTCAATATTTATTTACAAACCTAAATTTGAACGCGGGAAAAGTTATAAAAGATACTTATTTCTTCCGATGAATTTTTCCCAACACATGGGCAAGTCCCGAGGACGCAGAGGGGCAAAAAACTGGTAAATAAGACACGTTTTTTTCCCTCCTTCTTGACAAGTCGAAGAAATGCGTAGAGCTACTTTGAACAGATTACACGCTCTCCCGAGGGATAAGAAGAAAAAAATATCCCTCCTACTTGCTTCCAGATTACGCTTATGTACTTACGCTCTTCTGCTTGTACCCTTTGTTCGTTAGTCGGCGGGCCCTCTGTCTGGCCTCGATCCCCTCGGGAGAAAACGGTTTAAGGGTAAGTCATTTTGAGTCATTTAACGAAGGAAACAGTAAACACAGGCGGTGTACGAGACTCTCTCTGACAGCCCAAAGAAATTATGAGATAACTTTCGAGTGACGAAAACGCCCGGTAGGTAAGCAATATCAGCCAATCAGGCGCCATGTCGCCTTGACAAGATTTCCGACTCAACTACTATGCACCACTTTGTCTTTGCTGCAGATTAAGACCAGCTTGTATGCAGGTAGCGAGTTTCTCAAATTCTCTACATTTCTCCCAAAGGGGTCGTCCATAAACTACGTTACCAATTTTAGCC